>NC_086450.1:26119059-26274059 GCF_028390025.1 Pseudophryne corroboree
ATTACATAGCTACTTGGTCTTTGCAGAAGTCTACCAAACCCCAGCATGACCTACCCGCAGATACAAAGGGTGGAGTATGGAAATGCTGGTGGGAGGGACTGCGCAAGGATACCATAGGACATGTAGATGTGACAGCCTGATGATGAACGGAAGATCTGACAATGTTTTTTTTTTTCTCTCCTGAAAAATGTTTTTTTTCCTGTTGTTGTTTATTGTTGATTTATGTGACGCATATATATATATGAACGATTCTTTCTCTCTTGTTGTTTTTTTTCTCTCTCTCTTCTTTCTCATGTTCTCATAACGTTATAGATGGTATGTCACACATCAGTTGGATAAATGGTAATGCAAGATTTATTCTCCTTACAGAAAGAGCACTGAGCTAGAAGGAATATTGTATCACCAGAATGATTAGAAGACTGAGAGACAGCATCTTTGAGATGACAGCAGAACAAGAAGAACAACAAGACTAGAGAACTAATTATCGTAACAAGTTTCTCTCCCCCCTCAAACTGTTTTTCTGTACCCCCATTACAAATTTCTCCTTTTCTCCTCCTGTAAGATGGACTTGCCCCAAGAGACTGTGATATGGATTTTCCTGTTGACCATGATGTTGACCAGAGCAGTCTGTTTCGGTGAGAGTACCAGTGAGGTCGAGAAAGGATCCAGAATGGGTTTCTGATGACTGAGACGGAGGTGTAAATTTCCAATAACAACACAATCACCGAGCAAAGGCGAGTACCAGAAAACGATCTAGCAGCCATGTTATTCGTAAACATTGTAAAGGATTGTTAGCTAAAGAGAATTGCATCTGTAGGCATTGTGATAACTTAGTTGAGGATGGGTGCATCAAGAAATGTCAGTCCAGTTTTAACATTAACATGGACCGGCATCCATTGGGTGACTATCACTCATTAGTGGGAAAGGTGTTAAACCAAACAGACTGTTGGGTATGCTCTCAAGTACCTCAAGGTCCTTTAACGATAGGGGAGGTACTTGAGTTAGGTGGTGGGAGGCCGGTGGACAAGAGGTTTAATATCTCTAGTCCTCCTAGTTTGAAGCTCCACCAATACCATGTGGATAGGTCCTTAGTGTGTTTTAACATTTCCAATCCCCGAAAGCCGGGAAATTGGGAAGTGTCCTGGAATAACAAAACCATGACCTTTTCATATAGAGCCGATAGAATGCCTACAGATACAGAGCTTATACGCCACATAGCCGATAGTGGAGACAGATGGGAGAATTAGGGTTAGGAGGGTTCACATGGAAGATGTGTAACATGGTTCTAACATATTCAGTCCCATATGTTCTCCCCGATGATGCATATTTCATATGCGGGAGAAAGGCGTATAAATGGCTTGCCCCAAACTCAGAAGGGTTGTGTTATATTGGAAAAGTATTGCCTGAGGTAATGACTGTATCACATACCAAAATGAAAGATATTCACCGCAGTGCCCCAGCTCCTTATACTCACACTCATTACGAGCACATCGTTAAACGGCACCTGATAGAAAGAACAGAGCATCCGGCCTCTGACCTGATCCATGAATCCACCGGGATTCAATTCCTAATCGCGTTAGATATCACTCGTACCGCCAGAGGAGTGATAAATTATAAATATATATCTGCGCTTGCAAATTTATTAGACAATATCACTGAAATGTATGATGACACATTCAGGTATACTGGGAGAGAGTTACAAGCCTACAAAACAGAACTGGTTCAGCATAGGATGATTCTCAATTATCTCACGGCTGTGACAGGCGGGTATTGTGTTACCCTAGCAACTCAATATGGAATAAAGTGCTGCACGTACATTACAAACAGCACGGAGGACCCAGCCGAGGTCATAGACCAAAAGATGGATGACATTTTGCAATTAAAATGGGAGTTCCGAAGAAAACACAATCTCACCCTTGCCGCTGTGGGTAATGAGCTGACCAGTTGGGTGTCATGGTTGAACCCACGAAATTGGTTCTCTGGTTTAGGAGAATGGGCTCAAGGAATTATAATGGATGTAGGTAAATTTCTTTTGTGTATTCTGGGTGTCATCATATTGGTCGGTCTGATATTTAGATGCGTTCGGGTTTTAACAAAGTGTAAACGTAGCGCCCGAGTGATGAGTTTAAGAAGTGAAGATACTGTAATAACAACGACTGATTTGATTTACGACCCAACCATTGAGACAATGTTGTGATGAAAATGTGATTCCACGGTCCGTTTCTTTCACCCGTTTCTCCTTTGTTTTCCTCCAAGGTAAAAAGACATCCGCTTGGAAGAAGAATTTGACAACCTTTTACACAGACCATTGATGGACAATGCCATAGACCCCCAATATCCCTAGCGATTTAAAAATTTTACGATAGCCCAACACTTTTGTAAGTCTATGGACATTGAGAAAGCTTTTTGCTCAAGCAATTATAGCAAAAGCATCGGGAGACTACAGTCAACATGTACATCAAGACAAGACACCAGACAAGACTTCAATCAACAAATGTATATTAAACTCACATAGTTTATGACTGCATTTACCATAATTGCTCCTTATCTTCATCTCTACAACCTTCAGGTAATGACACACATAGTCGATAGGGAATATAGGCACAGATATCAGCACTCACATATCCCCCCCAATTCATGTATCATCAACTAAAATGTGCTCCCCCATTTTGTTGCCACCAAAAGCCGAAAAGAGCTCGGTAAAGTTTGACAGCCCATCCACAGACCCGTACCACGGGATAAGAAGGAATTCAAATGTATACTTCGCAATACCTCGAAGCTTGATTTAAAACACGTACGGCACGATGATACATGACCCCTCAAACATGGACTCATACATACATGCTTCTACTATCTCACTAGGTCATACCTTTTTCCCACCTTCTTCTCCTCTCCCTTACCCAATCATAGAAATGTATTATACATGACATATATTTTTCTCTTTTTGAACTATTTTAGGGAGTGGCAGTTATTGGTGACTGCCAAAGGGTGGACTGTCAAAGTCAGAAAAATATCACGCTGCACATTGCCATATATGCACCTCATGCGTGTGCCCGCTGCACGGGCATGAGCTCTCCCGTGCGTGCGTATACTCGCAGTTGCGTGCAGTCGCGTGCACTCGCAGGCGCACGGTATGCGCATTTACGGTAGAGTTTGTGTGCGTCTAGCGGGCGACTCAATCGTTACATATTTTAGTCATATAATGTATTTTGTAGATTATGGTCCTGTTGATAGAATCTGAAAGTTTAGTTAATGTAGCATGTTCAGAGACAAGGAGATCCCTCTTTGTTTGATACGAAGGGTCAGACAGAGGTTACACAGTGGTGTTTAGTATCCATCGGAAGGGTATATAATTAGCAATATTCCGGTGTTGGTTAGAAACGGATTAATCGCTCGTGCGTATAGTTATGACTATAAGAAGTTTATGGACATTTACTATATTTACAGTTTATTACCCATGCGGCGGGAAACCTGAGTTTCCCTCCCACTTGAGCAGTTTGAAATAGTCACAGCCCACCTGTATGAACCAACCTATGACCTTTTGTTATAATGCGGAGACGGATTCCTGTGTCCAATGAACAATAAGAATATAGGGACCATTGTACTGTACTGTGTGTAAGAGTATATAAAGACAAGCCGACCTGGGCCAGCTCCATTCTACTCTTCTCAACGGTTCTCATCACTGATAATCGGGAGCTGGATATCCAGGAAGGCGCATGCGATTGTTTCCCCTTGTGCGTAAGTTCTCTGCAGCCATTTTACCTCCTATTTGTTGTAAGCCATTCTCTCTCTCCTTCCCCTTAAATGTAATAGTGTTGCTATTGTATTTTAACGTGTAGTAATTCTGTTAGATATTTATGTTAGCCTGGTAGTGTATAAACTGTACTGTATATTCTTTTGCAATTGAACGTTCATTCTCTCCCTTAAAAGGTGTTAGAACCTAAGACCGGTATTTGAGTGTTTATTATATTGCTAAGTGTTCTCAGAGCGTCACGGACGCTCATACAGCTTTTAAACTAACAAGGATACATTGCGTTGCATCTACACATTATCACTGCATAAAGGTTTACAGTATAAGTACATTCTTTAAGGTATAGTTATTAAGGTTTAATTCTGTGAGCGTCAGCGCCGCTTGTGATCTCCTCGTGGTCTCGAGCGTCCGCTACGCTGGTAGCGTATCATTACGGTAATCGGCAGCCTATGGTGTGCTTGATACCAACAGCGTATTCTCGCGAGCGTTTGTGTCGCTCGAGCGGCTCGCTCCCGATACAGCGTCCGCTACGCTTAGAGCGTACCCTTACGGTACCTCGTGCGCCAATTGCGTACTGTGTCTCTTAACCTTTTATAGTGTTTAATATAGGGTAAATCTGTAGGCTTTATCAGTATAGTAGCAGCAAGCGCTGGGAACAGACTGTGAGACTGGATCTCTGCGAGCACACGGAACAATCACTTATCTCACACAGAGAGAGAAAGAGGTGTATGTACATACCAGCAGCTTCTGTAACCAGCCGCATCTCAGGGGGTCACCTGACCATTTACTGCCGCGCTGACAATACGCACAAAGCCTCCTGGACTTTACACTTAATATTAATGCTGCCTTAGATGTTGTTACACCTGGTGATGAATATAGTGTGTGAGACTGGAGTAAAGCAGATACGTCACAGGCTGCTGGTGAGGAATATAGTGTGTGAGACTGGAGTAAAGCAGATACGTCACAGGCTGCTGGTGAGGAATATAGTGTGTGAGACTGGAGTAAAGCAGATACGTCACAGGCTGCTGGTGATGAATATAGTGTGTGAGACTGGAGTAAAGCAGATACGTCACAGGCTGCTGGTGAGGAATATAGTGTGTGAGACTGGAGTAAAGCAGATACGTCACAGGCTGCTGGTGATGAATATAGTGTGTGAGACTGGAGTAAAGCAGATACGTCACAGGCTGCTGGTGATGAATATAGTGTGTGAGACTGGAGTAAAGCAGATACGTCACAGGCTGCTGGTGATGGATATAGTGTGTGAGACTGGAGTAAAGCAGATACGTCACAGGCTGCTGGTGAGGAATATAGTGTGTGAGACTGGAGTAAAGCAGATACGTCACAGGTTGCTGGTGATGAATATAGTGTGTGAGACTGGAGTAAAGCAGATACGTCACAGGTTGCTGGTGATGAATATAGTGTGTGAGACTGGAGTAAAGCAGATACGTCACAGGCTGCTGGTGAGGAATATAGTGTGTGAGACTGGAGTAAAGCAGCTACGTCACAGGCTGCTGGTGAGGAATATAGTGTGTGAGACTGGAGGAAAGCAGCTACGTCACAGGCTGCTGGTGAGGAATATAGTGTGTGAGACTGGAGGAAAGCAGATACGTCACAGGCTGCTGGTGAGGAATATAGTGTGTGAGACTGGAGTAAAGCAGATACGTCACAGGCTGCTGGTGAGGAATATAGTGTGTGAGACTGGAGGAAAGCAGATACGTCACAGGCTGCTGGTGAGGAATATAGTGTGTGAGACTGGAGTAAAGCAGACACGTCACAGGCTGCTGGTGAGGAATATAGTGTGTGAGACTGGAGTAAAGCAGATACGTCACAGGCTGCTGGTGAGGAATATAGTGTGTGAGACTGGAGTAAAGCAGATACGTCACAGGCTGCTGGTGATGAATATAGTGTGTGAGACTGGAGTAAAGCAGATACGTCACAGGCTGCTGGTGAGGAATATAGTGTGTGAGACTGGAGTAAAGCAGATACGTCACAGGCTGCTGGTGAGGAATAGGACGGCTGTGCTGCATACGATGTACATCATGTCATATAATTACCTGTCAGCAATGTGAGGGGCTGTGCTAGGTGTGTGCACATAAGCATGGACACCCTCGTACTCCGTCCTCACTGTATCAGAGCATTAGAACTGCGCCAAGTACAGATGTATCCTCGTACATCCAGCCTTAATACGCCACTCGGCGTGAGATGCCCGGCGCAAGTGGGCTGCATCAACTGCGCTGATTAATGTGATGATGCAGCTGTGTGTGACTGAGTCTGTATACGCAGCCGCTGCATCCATAGCACTTCATATACAGATTCAGACTCTGTCACATACAGATATACAGATGCTGCATATCACAGTAATCAGCGCAGAGTGAAGGGGGGGGGGAGGCTGAGAGGCACCGACTGAAGGATGAGAGGTGGAGAGTGAAGGGGGGAGGCTGAGAGGCACCGACTGAAGGTTGAGAGGTGGAGAGTGAAGGGGGGAGGCTGAGAGGCACCGAGTGAAGGATGAGACGCGGAAAGTGAAGGGTGGGAGGCTGAGAGGCACAGAGTGAAGGATGAGAGGTGGAGAGTGAAGGGGGGACGCTGAGAGGCACAGAGTGAAGGATGAGATGCGGAGAGTGAAGGGGAGGAGGCAGAGAGGCGCAGAGTGAAGAGGGGAGGCTGAAAGGTGCAGAGTGGAGGATAGGAGGCTGAGAGGCACCGAGTGAAGGATGAGAGGCGCAGAGTGAAGGGGGGAGGCTGAGAGGTGCAGAGTGGAGTGAAGGGGGGAGGTTGAGAGGCGCAATGTGGAGGATGGGAGGCTGAGAGGTACATAGTGAAGGGGGAGGCTTAAAAACAGTGAGGGGGATGGTGAGAGACGCAGGCAGGAGATGATAGTGTGGCTGAGACCCGCCTTTTTCTCCATGGTGCCGCCTCCTCCCCAGTGGCTCCGCCCCCTGGTGCACCAGATATGATTACATCTTAGGCCCCCCAACCCACCCCTGCTTACCATACAGGAGGAAAGTGACGTTGGTTTGTCTAGCAGTTGCTGTCTGCAGCAGCATCTGTTAGATATTTAGCCCTGATCAGTTCTTATTGCATGTTACATATTATTACTGTGTGCTCACCACCACCTGGGTGGATGGTTCTGGAATTAATAAATCTTATACAAATGACAGTCTTTGGCTTTATATATATATATATCGATGCCCCATTGGGGATGATTTGTTACCTCACCTTTGTCTTGGTAACGCAGCATCAGACCTAATATATGTGGGTGATGGGTATAAATGGTAATAAAATGACACAGTCAGTGAGCAATCTCTATCACAAGTCTGTAACATAATGTATATGAGGCTCCTGCCGATTCCGAGCAGAGCGGAAATAATATTTCTTGGTTATATTATTTATTTACTTATTTATTAACAGTTTCTTATATAGCGCAGCAAATTCCGTTACGCTTTACAACTGGACACAATAATAAAACAAAACTGGGTAATAAACAGTCATAGAGGTAGGAAGGCCCTGCTCGCAAGCTTACACTCTATAGATTATAGTCATAGATTACTATAGATATATATATATATAAACAAGCGGACATTTCTCAAAACCGGTGGGAATTTCAGCGAGATTGTCACTACGTTTAAGGCGTCACTCGGTAAGAAGGCTGGTTCAGCCTTAATCTTGCTGGTTCGGAGAATTTACCACCCATTACATAACCGCCTCGGTGTGAGCTCGGAGAGACGCTGTAGCACGCCCACACCCTATAATAACACACATGGCCAGTTACACCATAGATGTTACAAAGTTTTATTTAAGGCCATATTTTTTATATTTTTAAGTTACTTTGTTAACCACAGCATTTAGTTTGGCCTATAAAAATAGTGTTTAGTTCAGCATTTAGCAACATTTAGAAAATCTAAAAAGTGACACTGCAAATGGCATTAAAGGGAAAGTATGCCTTTTTACAGATGACACAAAGGTATGCAACAAGGTAGACACACCGGGAGGGGTAAAACAAATGATTGAGGATCTATGTAGACTAGAGAAATGGTCAAGAACGCCGCAACTACAGTTTAATGCTAAAAAATGCAAAATCATGCACTTGGGTCTCAAAAATCCAAAGGATAAATATCGTAATAATGGCACTATACTGGAAACTACTGAGGAGGAAAGGGATCTAGGAGTCACTATGGGGGTCATTCTGACCCAATCGCACGCTGCAGTTTATCGCAGCAGTGCGATCGGTTCAGAACAGCTCATGCGCCGGCACCACAGATTGACAGGCAGAAGCGGTCGCTGGGGAAGGGGTGGTGGAACGGCGGCGTTTGTCCGCCATTTCGTGGGTGGGGTCCAGCCAACGCAGGCGTGGGACTGTACTGCTGATAAAGCCACCAGTGATATTATAGTACGTGTGACCAGGTGTGAGGACCACATCATTACATGGGACTGGACTGCTGATAAAGCCATCAGTGATATTATAGTACGTGTGACCAGATGTGAGGACCACATCATTACATGGGACTGGACTCCTGATAAAGCCACCAGTGATATTATAGTATGTGTGACCAGGTGTGAGGACCACATCATTACATGGGACTGGACTGCTGATAAAGCCCCCAGTGATATTATAGTACGTGTGACCAGGTGTGAGGAGCACATCATTACATGGGACTGGACTGCTGATAAAGCCACCAGTGATATTATAGTATGTGTGACCAGGTGTGAGGACCACATCATTACATGGGACTGGACTGCTGATAAAGCCACCAGTGATATTATAGTACGTGTGACCAGGTGTGAGGACCACATCATTACATGGGACTGGACTCCTGATAAAGCCACCAGTGATATTATAGTACGTGTGACCAGGCGTGAGGACCACATCATTACATGGGACTGGACTGCTGATAAAGCCACCAGTGATATTATAGTATGTGTGACCAGGTGTGAGGATCACATCATTACATGGGACTGGACTGCTGATAAAGCCACCAGTGATATTATAGTATGTGTGACCAGGTGTGAGGATCACATCATTACATGGGACTGGACTGCTGATAAAGCCACCAGTGATATTATAGTACGTGTGACCAGGTGTGAGGACCACATCATTACATGGGACTGGACTGCTGATAAAGCCACCAGTGATATTATAGTACGTGTGACCAGGTGTGAGGACCACATCATTACGTGGGACTGGACTAATGATAAAGCCACCAGTGATATTATAGTACGTGTGACCAGGTGTGAGGATCACATCATTACATGGGACTGGACTGCTGATAAAGCCACCAGTGATATCATAGTATGTGTGACCAGGTGTGAGGACCACATCATTACGTGGGACTGGACTAATGATAAAGCCACCAGTGATATTATAGTACGTGTGACCAGATGTGAGGATCACATCATTACATGGGACTGGACTGCTGATAAAGCCACCAGTGATATTATAGTACGTGTGACCAGGTGTGAGGATCACATCATTACATGGGACTGGACTAATGATAAAGCCACCAGTGATATTATAGTACGTGTGACCAGGTGTGAGGACCATGTCATCACGTGAGACTAGACTGCTGATAAAGCCACCAGTGATATCATAGTACATGTGACCAGGTGTGAGGACCACATCATTACATGGGACTGGACTGCTGATAAAGCCACCAGTGATATTATAATACGTGTGACCAGATGTGAGGACCACATCATTACGTGAGACTGGACTGCTGATAAAGCCACCAGTGATATTATAGTACGTGTGACCAGGTGTGAGGACCACGTCATGGAAGCCACCTTCAGATTGCTGTAGTTTAATGTGACTATGTAGGTCTGGACTGCCGAGACCAGATATAATAATGGGGTTTCTCTTTGTACTCTTTGATTTCTGAATATTTAGAGCATTTCTAAACCCCAAACCCCCCTCCCCCGCCCCTCTCCCCCTCCCCGGCGCAAGTACAAAGGAGCTGCTGTGACCGGGACAAATGAGAAAGGTGGCGGAAAAATGAAGAGGGACGGGGAGGTGGCTAGAGGTAAGCGCAACAATGTCCCGTTCAGTGGGAGTGTTATGGGAGTGTCAGGGTCGTCACTGCAAGTGGCTGCATACACAGACGCACATCTGCAGGTATAGAAAGCCACGGTCAGCCGGAGACACCATAGAGCTGGGGCCAGTTTCAATGGTGCGTCCGATGGTGGCTCCTAAGGACAGGTTTACCGCGTGTACGGATGCTAAAGTGCCGGCGTCTCAGTCCTTGCACACGGATGTACATGAGGGAAGGCGTTTGTGGCACCATTTGCATAAATTCGTGGACTGGCGATATCTAATAGACGCTGCTGCGCTTATGCTTGCGGCTCAGAACCGGGCCCTGTGTCCACTTTAATGTAAAGTCTGTGATGCTTATGGAAGGAGAACGTGTTTAGATACAGATGGAAACACGTGTCCCACTCTTTACATCAGATGTAGCTGGCGGGAGCGAGACAGGAACATTATTTAGTGAAGGTGATGAGATATTCTGGATAAGCCTGGATGTCATGGAATATCACATACACAGTAGGTGTTGTTGTGTTATCAGTCACACTATCGTACAGGTCAGTGGGGTTCGCCGCGTTCTTGGCCGGAGGTGCCACCATTCCATTCTGACCAATACACGACATCCCCGTGAGTACACGAGCCAGGTACATTCTCTTGTGTCCACTGGCGTCTGCTTTGGAATATTCATCGCGTGCGGAATAACTGGCTGCTACTGCAAAGTATGTTCCATTTCCAATTTCTGTGCATTAAGAGAGAGAGAACCATTGTACATTCAGGATGATACACAACGCAATCACTTGTGTTACACTAAACAAATATGGACAGATAAACAATAGATAATGAATTATAGGGTGGGAGGATTTACTAAGGTGAGATTTCAAATCGCCCTTGATTCCCCCCCCCCCCAATTGACAGGCATTCGGCGGGAAGGGTTGGGGAGGCCGGCGTTGCCAGAAACGGGGCGTCACCCCTGTTTTAAGGGATGCGCGAGGCCAAGGACTGCCTTGCAAGCCAACCCTGCAATGACAAGCTTACTCAGCCTGCCATCGAAGATGAACAACGCGACCAATGTTCATCCAGAACTGCGATACCATTGCAGTATTGCTAACACAAATGCAGGAAGGAGGTGCTATGCAACCCTGACACTGGTGCTTCCTTCTCTGGTTACAGGACACCGGGACCCTGACACTGGTGCTTCCTTCTCCGGTTACAAGACACCGGGACCCTGACACTGGTGCTTCCTTCTCCGGTTACAAGACACCGGGACCCTGACACTGGTGCTTCCTTCTCCGGTTACAGGACACCGGGACCCTGACACTGGTGCTTCCTTCTCCGGTTACAGGACACCGGGCCCCAGACACTGGTAATTCCTTCCCTGGTTACAGGCCACCGGGCCCCTGACACTGGTAATTCCTTCCCTGGTTACAGGCCACTGGGCACCTGACACTGGTGGTTCCTTCCCTGGGTACAGGAAACCATGCCCCTGACACTGGTGCTTCCCTCCCTGGTTACAGGACGCCAGGCCCCTGACACTGGTGCTTCCCTCCCTGGTTACAGGACACCGGGTCCCTGACATTGGTGCTTCCCTCCCTGGTTACAGGACACCTGGCCCCTGACACTGGTGCTTCCTTCCCAGGATACAGGACACCGGGCCCCAGACACTGGCACTTCCTTCCCAGGATACAGGACACCGGGCCCCTGACACTGGTGCTTCCTCCCTGGTTACAGGACACCGGGCCCCTGACACTGGTGCTTCCTCCCTGGTTACAGGACACTGGGCCCCTGACACTGGCGCTTCCCTCCCTGGTTACAGGACACCGGGCCCCTGACACTGGCACTTTCCTCCCTGGTTACAGGACACCGGGCCCCTGACACTGGTGCTTCCTTCCCAGGATACAGGACACCGGGCCCCAGACACTGGCACTTCCTTCCCAGGATACAGGACACCGGGCCCCAGACACTGGCACTTCCTTCCCAGGATACAGGACACCGGGCCCCTGACACTGGTGCTTCCTCCCTGGTTACAGGACACCGGGCCCCTGACACTGGTGCTTCCTCCCTGGTTACAGGACACTGGGCCCCTGACACTGGCGCTTCCCTCCCTGGTTACAGGACACCGGGCCCCTGACACTGGCGCTTCCCTCTCTGGTTACAGGACACCGGGCCCCTGACACTGATGTTTTCCAACCTAATTACGGGAGGGCAGACTGGGACCCTGACATTTGTACTCCATACCACCATATCCACTCACCGTTCTTTCCGGCGTAGCTCCTGTTGAATCCATTGTGGGTTACAGTGTCCACAGTGTTGGCGTTTGTCCCGTGGAAGAGCTGCTGCTCGTTGTTTGTGGAATTATTTTTGGAGTTAATGCTCTCCTTCTTTATCTGGTAGTTTTTCCAGAGATGCTTGTTCTGTATCCTCTCAATCTGTAGAGACAGCAAGCATGGTCCTTATGGCTGTGATCTTCATACACTGTCTGCCACAATATAAAGCTACAATATAAAATGACCTTCTATGTATGTACACATGGAGAGAATAGCCGCTGGATGATTAGTGTGCTCCAATTCTACCAAAATGATTAAATGTCTACTGGAGAATTGGGCCAATCACATCCATTGAACATAAGGAAGCCAATCAGCAAGCAGCACAAATGTCACCTGTTTATAGGCTTATAAAAGGAACATACTGCTGCTCGGACACTATGGGGATGATACCGCTGACCTAAAGTGTTTCTTTTTTGGGTCCAGTTAATATTTAATTTAGAGATGTTTGGTTCAGTTTCCTTGGAAACCAAAACAACTAGAATTTCTGTTCAGTATTTCCTGCCAGGCTTGGATCAGATCTCACGTGTTTTGGATTCGATAACAGTCCCTTCCTCATGGTCCGGGTGCCATTTCACACAGAATACCTTAGGCAGTGTGGGGCGGGCTGCAGTGTGATTAAGGGGGGCAACTGTTACTGTTATTAAGGTCTGTAATATACTGTCTCACACACACTCAATGTCATCTGTGAAGTAGGACTGTGTGCTGCAGCACTGTGTGACTGTCTCACTGTCATCATCAGTAGAAAGTTGTGGGCTACTGTGTCAATTATCATCATTATCATCATCAGTGAAGGGCTGTGGGCTACTATGTCAGTGTCATCATCAGTGAAGGGCTGTGTGCTACTGTGTTAGTGTCATCATCAGTGAAGGGCTGTGTGCTACTGTGTTAGTGTCATCATCAGTGAAGGGCTGTGTGCTACTGTGTTAGTGTCATCATCAGTGAAGGGCTGTGGGCTACTGTGTCCGTGTCATCATCAGTGAAGGGCTGTGTGCTACTGTGTTAGTGTCATCATCAGTGAAGGGTTGTGGGCTACTGTGTTAGTGTCATCATCAGTGAAGGGCTGTGGGCTACTGTGTCAGTGTCATCATCAGTGAAGGGCTGTGGGCTACTGTGTCCGTGTCATCATCAGTGAAGGGCTGTGTGCTACTGTGTCCGTGTCATCATCAGTGAAGGGCTGTGGGCTACTGTGTTAGTGTCATCATCAGTGAAGGGCTGTGGGCTACTGTGTTAGTGTCATCATCAGTGAAGGGCTGTGGGCTACTGTGTCAGTGTCATCATCAGTGAAGGGCTGTGGGCTACTGTGTCCGTGTCATCATCAGTGAAGGGCTGTGTGCTACTGTGTTAGTGTCATCATCAGTGAAGGGCTGTGGGCTACTGTGTTAGTGTCATCATCAGTGAAGGGCTGTGGGCTACTGTGTCAGTGTCATCAGTGAAGGGCTGTGGGCTACTGTGTCCGTGTCATCATCAGTGAAGGGCTGTGTGCTACTGTGTCCATGTCATCATCAGTGAAGGGCTGTGGGCTACTGTGTTAGTGTCATCATCAGTGAAGGGCTGTGTGCTACTGTGTCCGTGTCATCATCAGTGAAGGGCTGTGGGCTACTGTGTCTGTGTCATCATCAGTGAAGGGCTGTGTGCTACTGTGTTAGTGTCATCATCAGTGAAGGGCTGTGGGCTACTGTGTTAGTGTCATCATCAGTGAAGGGCTGTGGGCTACTGTGTCAGTGTCATCAGTGAAGGGCTGTGGGCTACTGTGTCCGTGTCATCATCAGTGAAGGGCTGTGTGCTACTGTGTCCGTGTCATCATCAGTGAAGGGCTGTGGGCTACTGTGTTAGTGTCATCATCAGTGAAGGGCTGTGTGCTACTGTGTCCGTGTCATCATCAGTGAAGGGCTGTGGGCTACTGTGTCTGTGTCATCATCAGTGAAGGGCTGTGGGCTACTGTGTCTGTGTCATCATCAGTGAAGGGCTGTGGGCTACTGTGTTAGTGTCATCATCAGTGAAGGGCTGTGTGCTACTGTGTCCGTGTCATCATCAGTGAAGCGCTGTGGGCTACTGTGTCTGTGTCATCATCAGTGAAGGGCTGTGTGCTACTGTGTCAGTGTCATCATCAGTGAAGGGCTGTGGGCTACTGTGTCAGTGTCATCATCAGTGAAGGGCTGTGTGCTACTGTGTCCGTGTCATCATCAGTGAAGGGCTGTGTGCTACTGTGTCCGTGTCATCATCAGTGAAGGGCTGTGGGCTACTGTGTCTGTGTCATCATCAGTGAAGGGCTGTGTGCTACTGTGTTAGTGTCATCATCAGTGAAGGGCTGTGGGCTACTGTGTCTGTGTCATCATCAGTGAAGGGCTGTGGGCTACTGTGTTAGTGTCATCATCAGTGAAGGGCTGTGTGCTACTGTGTCCGTGTCATCATCAGTGAAGGGCTGTGGGCTACTGTGTCTGTGTCATCATCAGTGAAGGGCTGTGGGCTACTGTGTCTGTGTCATCATCAGTGAAGGGCTGTGGGCTACTGTGTTAGTGTCATCATCAGTGAAGGGCTGTGTGCTACTGTGTCCGTGTCATCATCAGTGAAGCGCTGTGGGCTACTGTGTCTGTGTCATCATCAGTGAAGGGCTGTGTGCTACTGTGTCAGTGTCATCATCAGTGAAGGGCTGTGGGCTACTGTGTCAGTGTCATCATCAGTGAAGGGCTGTGTGCTACTGTGTCAGTGTCATCATCAGTGAAGGGCTGTGTGCTACTGTGTCAGTGTCATCATCAGTGAAGGGCTGTGGGCTACTGTGTCAGTGTCATCATCAGTGAAGGGCTGTGTGCTACTGTGTCAGTGTCATCATCAGTGAAGGGCTGTGTGCTACTGTGTCAGTGTCATCATCATCAGTGAAGGGCTGTGGGCTACTGTGTCAGTGTCATCATCAGTGAAGGGCTGTGTGCTACTGTGTCAGTGTCATCATCAGTGAAGGGCTGTGGGCTACTGTGTCAGTGTCATCATCAGTGAAGGGCTGTGTGCTACTGTGTCAGTGTCATCATCAGTGAAGGGCTGTGTGCTACTGTGTCAGTGTCATCATCATCAGTGAAGGGCTGTGTGCTACTGTGTCCGTGTCATCATCAGTGAAGCGCTGTGGGCTACTGTGTCTGTGTCATCATCAGTGAAGGGCTGTGTGCTACTGTGTCAGTGTCATCATCATCAGTGAAGGGCTGTGGGCTACTGTGTCAGTGTCATCATCAGTGAAGGGCTGTGTGCTACTGTGTCAGTGTCATCATCAGTGAAGGGCTGTGGGCTACTGTGTCAGTGTCATCATCAGTGAAGGGCTGTGGGCTACTGTGTCAGTGTCATCATCAGTGAAGGGCTGTGTGCTACTGTGTCAGTGTCATCATCAGTGAAGGGCTGTGTGCTACTGTGTCAGTGTCATCATCAGTGAAGGGCTGTGTGCTACTGTGTCCGTGTCATCATCATCAGTGAAGGGCTGTGGGCTACTGTGTCAGTGTCATCATCAGTGAAGGGCTGTGTGCTACTGTGTCAGTGTCATCATCAGTGAAGGGCTGTGGGCTACTGTGTCAGTGTCATCATCAGTGAAGGGCTGTGGGCTACTGTGTCAGTGTCATCATCAGTGAAGGGCTGTGTGCTACTGTGTCAGTGTCATCATCAGTGAAGGGCTGTGTGCTACTGTGTCAGTGTCATCATCAGTGAAGGGCTGTGGGCTACTGTGTCAGTGTCATCATCAGTGAAGGGCTGTGTGCTACTGTGTCAGTGTCATCATCAGTGAAGGGCTGTGTGCTACTGTGTCAGTGTCATCATCAGTGAAGGGCTGTGTGCTACTGTGTCAGTGTCATCATCAGTGAAGGGCTGTGGGCTACTGTGTCAGTGTCATCATCAGTGAAGGGCTGTGTGCTACTGTGTCAGTGTCATCATCAGTGAAGGGCTGTGTGCTACTGTGTCAGTGTCATCATCATCAGTGAAGGGCTGTGGGCTACTGTGTCAGTGTCATCATCATCAGTGAAGGGCTGTGTGCTACTGTGTCAGTGTCATCATCATCAGTGAAGGGCTGTGGGCTACTGTGTCAGTGTCCTCATCATCATCATCAGTGAACTAGGGCTGTGGACTGCAACACTTTCAATGACTGACAGACTCAAGGTGGGTACACACTGATAGATATATCTGCAGATCAATTGATCTGCCGATATATCTATGGACGGATCGGGCAGTGTGCTGAGCATACACACTGCCCGATCCGTCGGGGATTGACGTCATGAACTGGGCGGGCGTGTACACACGCCTGCCCAGTTCAGCTGTCAATCACCGCTGGCCGCCGCAGCATGTGTACGGGTGGTCGGCTGACCGCCCCGTACACACACAGGGACGCGCCAATATATCGGTAGATATATTGGCCGTCGGCTGTGCTGCGCGGCCGGCGCGATACGTCTGTGAACGACGGAGTTCACAGACGTATCGGACGTACACACTGGCCGATGCTCCCGCGATATATCGGCTGTCCTGAACAGCAGCGTGTGTGTGTTCAGGACAGGTTCAGACACTTCTTAAAGATAGAACGTTCAGTACAGCTGCCACCAAGTGTTAAAAAAAAATAAAGCAGGTGGGCATGATACAGCATGGGGGGGGGGACTCAACATAGGGGGCAACACAGGGAACTCATGATTGCATTGTTATGGTCATGCCCCCGCTATACAATGTCAGTATTACAGGCAGTCTACAGCAGGGGGGCGTGGCTAAGATGACTGTTCATCAGCCGCTCGGACCACCTACTTGCGGCTGGGTGGCATTCCGAATCCGGGAGTCCCCTCTTTCAAATAATGCGAATCCACAGCAGCTATTGTCTGGTGATCAGCAGGCAATATACAGAAAAATAGTTTCCCACAGATGTGGGGTGTCTTACTTTGCCCTATTACCCCCATACTGGCATGAACATACGATCACAGTGACTAAAACAGTTTCCAAATAAGAAACATTTAGAGGTGCACCGCGTCATTTTACCCATGCGAAGTACAAAAAGCATTGGTCAACTGCGCAAACATCGCCATAACACCCCCCCCCCCCCCCCTGTTCAGGACCAGTCACTGGTTCCTGCTGAATTGCTGTAGTCCGATCAAAACTCACTAAAGATGGAACACACCTCCTTATTATAAAGCCACAGATTGTGGGTCAGACAGAAGAGAAATCACCTTGATTATTTTCATTGCACACGTGTTTCGGAACTGCGCCTCAACGTCGGTGTAATGCTTAGTGCCAGGGCTTATCGGAACCACTTTTACATTGTCACCGTTCATCGGCGCCCAATCTTCAGGGGTGGTCAATCTTGCTGTAATACAGAAATATATTCAGGATTGTTCCAACAATGCGCAGTAAGAGGTGCGGCGGCAGTGACCGTTTCCATTCATCTCATTATTACCCGCTGTATACAGTGCCACCAAATTATGTACAGAAAATATATAGGGGTCTATTCATGAAGCAGTGATAAGAGTGGAGAAGTGAGCCAGCGGAGAAGTTGCCCATGGCAACCAATCAGCATTGAAGTAACATTTACCAAGTACATTCTGTTAAATTACCTATGTCCCCATTGTTTTGGTGGGTTCTACAAATTGAATTTCGTTGTCAAATTTGTTTGATAATGACAATAAATGTATCGTATCATATTGTAAATTATACGTAGCAGCTGATTGGTTGCCATGGGCATATTTTGCACCGGCTCACCTCTGCACCCTTTCACTGCTTCATGAATAGACCTCTTCATTATTCATACCAGTGTCAGCCCCATTGGATATTGAGGTCTATGACAGAGGCAGCACACGGGGGCTGCAGGCCGCACCCGGGTGCCACCCTTCCAGGGGGTGACACCAGAATGTCGGATGCTGAAGTGTGACATTCTCCTACAGCGCCCAGCTCCTGTGACTGAGAAGGACGCGGCAGTGCAGCCAGAGTCTGCGGGGGCAGCCCAGCCGCTCTGGTGATGATGGGCGAGCCCCCAGAGTGATGTGACTGGTCTGTGACAGGTGAGGCAGTGCCTGCGTTGTCCACACATCTCTTCAAAACGTAGCAAATTTCCAGGAGTATATACTGCTGCACCTGTGTATAATGCCCACATGTATATACTGCTGCACCTGTGTATAATGTCCACATGTATATACTGCTGCACCTGTGTATAATGTCCACATGTATATACTGCTGCACCTGTGTATAATGTCCACATGTATATACTGCTGCACCTGTGTATAATGGGGGTTATTCCGAGTTGTTCGCTCGTTAGTTATTTTCGCAACGGAGCGATTAGTCGCAAACTGCGCATGCGCAATGTTCGCAGTGCGCCTGCGCCAAGTAAATTAGCACAAAAGTTTGTTATTTTACTCACGGCCTAACAAAGTTTTTTCATCATTCTGGTGATCATAGTGTGATTGACAGGAAGTGGGCGTATCTGGGCGGAAACTGGCCGTTTTATGAGAGTGTGCGAAAAAACGCTGGCGTTTCTGGGAAAAACGCGGGAGTGTCTGAAGAAACGGGGGAGTGTCTGGGCGAACGCTGGGTGTGTTTGTGACATCAAACCAGGAACGAAACTGACTGAACGGATCGCAGTGTAGGAGTAAGTCTCGAGCTACTCAGAAACTGCTAAGAAATTTCTATTCGCAATTCTGCTAATCTTTCGTTCGCAATTCTGCTATGCTAAGATACACTCCCAGTAGGCGGCGGCTTAGCGTGTGCAATGCTGCTAAAAGCAGCTAGCGAGCGAACAACTCGGAATGAGGGCCAATGTCCACATGTATATACTGCTGCACCTGTGTATAATGCCCACATGTATATATTGCTGCACCTGTGTATAATGCCCACATGCATATACTGCTGCACCTGTGTATAATGCCCACATGTATATACCGCTGCACATGTGTATAATGCCCACATGTATGTACCAGTACACCTGTGTATAATGCCCACATGTATATACTGCTGCACCTGTGTATAATGTCCACAGGTATATGCTGCTGCACCTGTGTATAATGCCCACATGTATATACTGCTGCACCTGTGTATAATGCCCACATGCATATACTGCTGCACCTGTGTATAATGCCCACATGTATATACCGCTGCACATGTGTATAATGCCCACATGTATATACTGCTGCACCTGTGCATAATGCCCACATGTATATACTGCTGCACCTGTGTATAATGTCCACATGTATATACTGCTGCACCTGTGTATAATGCCCACATGTATATACTGCTGCACCTGTGTATAATGGGGGTCATTCCGAGTTGTTCGCTTGTTAGTTTTTTCGCAACGGAGCGATTAGTCGCAAACTGCGCATGCGCAATGTTCGCAGTGCGCCTGCGCCAAGTAAATTAGCACAAAAGTTTGTTATTTTACTCACGGCCTAACAAAGTTTTTTCATCGTTCTGGTGATCGTAGTGTGATTGACAGGAAGTGGGTGTATCTGGGCGGAAACTGGCCATTTTATGGGAGTGTGCGAAAAAACGCTGGCGTTTCTGGGAAAAACGCGGGAGTGTCTGAAGAAACGGGGGGAGTGTCTGGGCGAACGCTGGGTGTGTTTGTGACGTCAAACCAGGAACGAAACTGACTGAACGGATCGCAGTGTAGGAGTAAGTCTAGAGCTACTCAGAAACTGCTAAGAAATTTCTATTCGCAATTCTGCTAATCTTTCGTTCGCAATTCTGCTATGCTAAGATACACTCCCAGTAGGCGGCGGCTTAGCGTGTGCAATGCTGCTAAAGCAGCTAGCGAGCGAACAACTCGGAATGAGGGCCAATGTCCACATGTATTTACTGCTGCACCTGTGTATAATGCCCACATGTATATACTGCTGCACCTGTGTATAATGCCCACATGCATATACTGCTGCACCTGTGTATAATGCCCACATGTATATACCGCTGCACATGTGTATAATGCCCACATGTATATACTGCTGCACCTGTGTATAATGCCCACATGTATATACTGCTGCACCTGTGTATAATGTCCACATGTATATACTGCTGCACCTGTGTATAATGCCCACATGTATATACTGCTGCACCTGTGTATAATGCCCACATGCATATACTGCTGCACCTGTGTATAATGCCCACATGTATATACCGCTGCACCTGTGTATAATGCCCACATGTATATACTGCTGCACCTGTGTATAATGCCCACATGTATATACTGCTGCACCTGTGTATACTGTCCACATGTATATACTGCTGCACCTGTGTATAATGCCCACATGCATATACTGCTGCACCTGTGTATAATGCCCACATGTATATACCGCTGCACATGTGTATAATGCCCACATGTATATACTGCTGCACCTGTGTGTAATGCCCACATGTATATACTGCTGCACCTGTGTGTAATGCCCACATGTATATACCGCTGCACCTGTGTGTAATGCCCACATGTATATACCGCTGCACCTGTGTATAATGCCCACTGTATATACCGCTGCACCTGTGTATAATCCCACATGCATATACCGCTGCACCTGTGTGTAATGCCCACATGTATATACCGCTGCACCTGTGTGTAATGCCCACATGTATATACTGCTGCACCTGTGTATAATGCCCACAAGTATATACCACTGCACCTGTGTATAATGCCCACATGCACCCTTGGCCTCATATATTGTGTGTATATCTGGCTCTGGTACTAGCCAGTACCTCCTGAATCATTAACCTCAAAGCACGTTCCTACTTTATAATTACCACAAAATACCTTTAACTCTCTGAGAACACAACCTAAATTAACCCTGGACACTATCCACTCAACCAAGGACTTAAATTTCCATAGCAAAGCCACACTAGCTATTGCTAAGCTCACCATACCATCCCTTTAAACCAGGGTGCTCATGGATTACACAGGTTCTGTGACTGATTAAAACCAGGTGAAATAATATTCAAGAACTTTCCACTTCACTCCAACAACTGCTTTCTCCTATTTCTGCATTCACCTCTCCTGAGATGGCTGTATCACACCTGAACGAGACTCTAGATCTAGCCCTTGATGAAGGGGCTCCAGCTACCCATCACACTCCACGTAGGCCTAGATGTCAACCATGGCACTCCAAATTAACAAGACAACTACAAAAACTCACACGATGAAATGGTATGCTCTTCGGCAGCCAGTGACCTGCTCCGTTCTTTACCTGAACCCTCTGGCACTCTCTCTTCATTTGATCCCACAAATGAAGATGAAGTATCAGCACTCTTCTCATCCTGCTTCTCTACTACTGTACCTCTCCTCTTGATCCTTTACCCTCACAAATAAGTAAAGCTCTGTCTCTGGTGCTCATCCCTACCTTAACTAACATCTGTAATCTCTCTCTCTCTCCTGGTGTTTTTCCTTCACTCTTCAAGCATGCAGTGATTACTCCCATTTTGAAAAAAAAAATTCTGACCCTAATGCTCTCTCAAACTACCGCCCTATCTCTCAGCTCCCTTGTCTCTCTAAGCTACTTGAGAGACTTGCCTACACTCGACTCACACACTTTCTTAACTCATACACTTTATTGGACCCACTTCAGTCAGGCTTCTGTTCCCAACACTCCACAGAGACAGCACTGACTAAAGTGGTTAATGATTTGGTTACTACAAAGTCTAAAGGCCACTTCTCACTACTTATTCTTCTAGTTCTATCTGCTGCATTTGACACTGTTGACCACTCTCTTTACATACAAACACTACAATCCCTAGGTATTCAGGACACAGCCCTTTCTTGGTTCCTATCCTACCTATCTAATAGCTCTTTTAGTGTTTGCTTCTCTGAATCTACCTCCGCTTCACTACCTCGTTCAGTTGGAGTACCGCAAGGCTCAGTCTTGGGTCCTCTGCTTTTCTCTATCTATACCTCATCTCTTGGTAAACTAATCAGCTCTTTTGGATTTCAGTATCATCTGTACGCAGATGATACTCAAATCTACCTATCCTCCCCTGACTTGTCCCTATCTGTACTGGACCGTGTCACTGAATGCCTTTCTGCCATTTCATCCTGGATGACATCTCACCACCTCAAACTTAATAATTCAAAGTCAGAGTTAATTATATTTCCACCGGCCAATAGTAGGTACCAACCTGATATCTCTATCACTGTTGAAAACTCGACTATCTACCCTACCCCACAAGCTCGCTGCCTAGGTGTCATCCTTGACTCTGATCTGTCCTTTGTTCCCCACATTCAGTCTGTCTCAAGATCATGTTACATGTATGTAAAAAAAATATCTAAAATACGACCACACCTTACACAAGACACTGATAAAACTGTAATCCATGCTCTCATTATCTCCCGCATTGATTATTGCAATAGTCTCCTAACTGGTCTTCCCAAAACGAGACTCTCACCACTACAATCCATTCTGAATGCAATGGCGAGGCTAATCTTCCTCGCTAGATGTTCATCGTCTGCAGATCCACTCTGTCAGTCCCTCCACTGGTTACTTGTATTCTACCGTATTCAATATAAAATACTTTTACTCACACACAAGGCCATTAACCAAACTACACCAACGTACATTACTTCACTGATCTCAAAATATCTCCCAACCCGACCTCTTCGCTCTTTACAAGACCTGCGTCTCTCATCCACACCCATTACTCGCTCCCACTCACGATTGCAGGACTTTCATCGGACTGCACCCACTCCGTGGAATGCCCTACCACGCACAATAAGACTCTCCTCTAGTCTCCAAACCTTCAAGCGTTCCCTGAAATCTCATCTCTTCAGGCAAGCGTATCAAATTCCAGAACCGCCCACATAACTTTCATAAACCTGCCTATCAAATTGCATCCACTCTGTACAGTCCACACATATCCTCACATGTCTTCTCATTCTTCACGTTCCCTTCCTCTCAACCCCGGATCATCATTGCTGTATGACCATATCATACAGCCCACCAAGAACCTTTGCAATCTAGCGGACAACTATGCAATAGATAGCACCTATCCTTGTCTATACATGCCTATTTCCCTATAGATCGTAAGCTTGCGAGCAGGGCCTTCCTACCTCTATGACTGTTTGTTATTACCCAGTTTTGTTATATCATTGTTATTTCCAATTGTAAAGCGCAACGGAATTTGCTGCACTATATAAGAAACTGTTAATAAATAATAAATAAATAAATAAATGCAGGATTAAAGTCAGCCAGCCACAGAACCTGTGTAATTCATTAATGGCCCAGTATAAATGGATAGTATGGTAAGTCTAGGAATTGGGAACCTTTTGGATTCTAATATAATGTCTGAGAGGAGTTATTTAATTATACCGTCATTCATTCACTGGTTGTGTAACACATTGTAAATACTGTGCATGCATATCTATACCCTTTTATTATTATTTCACAATAAATTGTTTTTAATCTAATAATTAAAATAATTAAATAACTAAGTTTAATAATTCTATAGGACAGTGGTTCTCAAACTCGGTCCTCAGGACCCCACACAGTGCATGTTTTGCAGGTAACCCAGCAAGTGCACAGGTATATTAATTACTCACTGACACATTTTAAAAGGTCCACAGGTGGAGCTAATTATTTCACTTGTGATTTTGTGAGGAGACCTGCAAAACATGCACTGTGTGGGGTCCTGAGGACCGAGTTTGAGAACCTGTGCTATAGGATTTTGTTTGTGCCCCAATAGGCACATATTTTATATCTGGAATTAGCAACTGGAGTGCCGGGCGGGGAGGAGCCATTAATGTCTATATCTGCACTCTTATCCTTAATTAGGCTTACCATACCATGGGGTAAATTTACTAAGATGGGAGTTCTATTTAAGATAGGATGTTGCCCATATCAACCAATCAGATTCTACTTCTCATTTATCTAGCACCTTCTAGAAGATAATACCTGGAATCTGATTGGTTGCTATGGGCAACATCTCATCTTAAATAGAACTCTCATCTTAGTAAATTTACCCCCATCTCTTTATACCGGGACACTCATGGATTACACAGGTTTTGTGGCTGATTAAAACCAGGAGAAATGCAGGCTTGAAGTGAGCCAGCCACAGAACCTGTGTATATCATTCATAAGTGTCACGGGTTAAAGGGATAGTGTAGTAAGCCTATCTTTAAGCACATTTGTGAAATAACATTGGGGGTAATTCTGAGTTGATCGCAGCAGCAAGTTTGTTCGCAATTGGGCAAAACCATGTGCACTGCAGGGGGAGCAGATATAACATTTGCAGAGAGAGTTAGATTTGGGTGGGTTATTTTGTTTCTGTGCAGGGTAAATACTGGCTGCTTTATTTTTACACTGCAATTTAGATTTCAGTTTGAACACACCCCACCCAAATCTAACTCTCTCTGCACATGTTATATGTGCCCCTCCTGCAGTGCACATGGTTTTGCCCAACTGCTAACAAAATTGCTGCTGCGATCAACTCAGAATTAGGCCCATTATTGGGTATTATTCAGATTTATAAGCAAGGCAGAAAAAGCACGTACGTTTGTATTTGGAACAAACCATGCTGTAATGCAAGGGGAGGAAATACATTGATATTGTTTCCGTGCAGGGTAAATACTGGCTGCTGTTGCATGTAGACCACAAATGTTAGCTTTATTTTTAAACTACAATTTCAGTTTGCACACATCCCTCCCAAATCTAACTCTATCTGCACATGTTACATCTGCCCCACTTGCACTGCAGTATGGCTTTGCCCAGTTGCTTGCTTTTTGGGTTTGCTTCCACATCTAAATAACCCCCATTGTTTGAGCAGAGAGGCGCAGAACACCGTATTGAACATAATTATGTGAAACAAGGAGAGATGTATCAATCCGTCTAAAGAGTGGAGCAGTTGACTATTGCACCCAATCAGCTTAAGTAGCATTTATAAAGTACATTCTATAAAATGATAGGTTACTATGGCGACTTCTCCACTTGTCCACTTCTGCACTCTTTGATACATCTCTCCCATAGTTCCATACAATTCTGTCCAGTGACCAGCCAGTGATAGGCAGAAGAGAATAATTACTGTTTTTAGAAATTCGTTCGAGGTCGACTGTGTGGCCTTTGGGATCGGAGGCGGATTTCAGCTCCATCACTACTGTGTACTTGACACCGTTGATAAGAATGAATAAGGAACTCCTGTTCTCATTCTTGGCTTTCTCCAGCTCCATGTTGGTCATTTTATCGAAGGGGGTAGATGTGCTGCCATCTTTGTAACTCCACTCCACCAGGTTGCTGCACAGATCTGCCTCCCGCTCCCTGGTTTTCTTATCTCTCACGTCCTTTATCAATTCTTGGATTTTATTGGTCATTTCCAGAACGTCCCTGGTCAGACCGGATATTTTAATGGTGGAAGCTGGGATCCTAAAAGAAACAGACACTTCCAGTTTCTTCTGATACTCAGCCAACGCCTGATGGTCCCCCTCATCGAGATCCCGAATCCAGTCGTCTGTGATGACGTTCTCGTGCTGCTGCCTCAGTATGATGTCACGGAGCCAGGATGAAGCCTCTCTCACATCCTCCGCTCTCTCCGCGCACAGGTGGTAGATAGCCGGCTCAATGTTCTCTTTTAACTCAAAATCGTTGGTTTCTTCAGCTCCAGAGTTTGATGTGAAATAACTTAGAAAAGCTGCGTAGAGGGAAAGATACGGTTATCTGCGAGTAGCAATAAAACCATATACAATTGGGACATTCCAGGGAAACTGATTTAAATTGATGGAATTCTTTTTTTCAGCCCCTCATATGCGATGTAATGGGCATGCCAGTGTACACCTGTGTAAGAGTTAAGTTATATGCCTATGGGTAGATATAGCTGTAAAGTGAGGTAGGGAGAACTGTAACTCCATGAAGGGGTTAATGTATGTCTTATGCACAAATAAAATATAAAAGTACCATACCTGAGGTACAAAATATCTGTATTTCATGTATTTACACTATAAACCTAGACAGAGCTGAGATAAATATATACCCATGTATTAATATACAGTAGGCTGACCATACTATCCCTTTAAACCGGGCACTCATGAATTACACAGGTTCTGTGGCTGGCTTCCAGTATGCATTTCACCAGCCACAGAACCTGTGTAATCCATGAGCATCCCATGTGTGTTAAAACTTAGTTTATGTACACTTTATATGTAGAGGTGATTTACATGCTGCATGACAGGACATATGAATTACAGTGGTGCCTTTTTTAATGTGAATAGCCCTTTGGTATGTGAATGAGGGCTGAAGGTTTCCATTTTGTGGATAAATCATACTTGCCTACCTGACCCTCTCCATGAGGGAGAAAATGCTCTGTTCCTGGACTTTCCTGGTAATGTATGATTGCCATCACCTGTGGTGAAACACCTTTCTTATCAATTAACTAGCTCACCACAGGGGATGGCAATCATACATTACCAGGAAAGTCCAGGAACAGAGCATTTTCTCCCTCATGGAGAGGGTCAGGTAGGCAAGTATGGGATAAAATAAGAATTTACTTACCGATAATTCTATTTCTCGTAGTCCGTAGTGGATGCTGGGGACTCCGTCAGGACCATGGGGATTAGCGGGCTCCGCAGGAGACAGGGCACATCTAAAAAGCTTTTTAGGTCACATGGTGTGTACTGGCTCCTCCCCCTATGACCCTCCTCCAAGCCTCAGTTAGGTACTGTGCCCGGACGAGCGTACACAATAAGGAAGGATCTTGAATCCCGGGTAAGACTCATACCAGCCACACCAATCACACCGTACAACTTGTGATCTGAACCCAGTTAACAGTATGATAACAAAACGAAGTAGCCTCTGAAAAGATGGCTCACAACAATAGTAATAACCCGATTTTTGTAACAATAACTATGTACAAGCATTGCAGACAATCCGCACTTGGGATGGGCGCCCAGCATCCACTACGGACTACGAGAAATAGAATTATCGGTAAGTAAATTCTTATTTTCTCTAACGTCCTAGTGGATGCTGGGGACTCCGTCAGGACCATGGGGATTATACCAAAGCTCCCAAACGGGCGGGAGAGTGCGGATGACTCTGCAGCACCGAATGAGAGAACTCCAGGTCCTCTTTAGCCAGAGTATCAAATTTGTAAAATTTTACAAACGTGTTCTCCCCTGACCACGTAGCTGCTCGGCAAAGTTATAATGCCGAGACTCCTCGGGCAGCCGCCCAGGATGAGGCCACCTTCCTTGTGGAATGGGCATCTACATATTTCGGCTGTGGCAGGCCTGCCACAGAATGTGCAAGCTGAATTGTACTACAAATCCAGCGTGCAATAGACTGCTTAGAAGCAGGAGCACCCAGCTTGTTGGGTGCATACAATATAAACAGCAAGTCAGACTTTCCGACTCCAGCCGTCCTAACTATATATATATATATATATATATATATATATATATATTTTTAGGGCCCTGACAACGTCTAGTAACTTGGAGTCCTCCAAGTCCCCAGTAGCCGCAGGCACCACAATAGGTTTTTTTCAGGTGACAACGCTGACACCCCTTTAGGAAGAAACTGGAGACGAGTCCCAGTTCTGCCCTGTTCAAATGGAAAATTTTAATATGGGCTTTTGTAAAACAAAGCCGCCCATTCTTTTTGACAATCGCCTGGCCGAGGCCAGGACTAACAACATGGTCACTTTCCATGTGAGATATTGGTCAACAGCATGGTCACTTTCCATGTGAGATATTTCAAATCCACAGATTTGAGCGGTTCAAACCAATATGATTTTAAGGAATCCCAACACTATGTTGAGATCTCACGGTGCCCCTAGAGGCACAAAAGAACTGTATATGGAATACACCCTTTACAATCTGGACTTCAGGAACTGAAGTCAATTTTTTCTGGAAGAAAATCTACAGGGCCGAAATTTAAATCTTAATGAACCCCAATTTGAGGCTCAAAACACTCCTGTTTTCAGGAAGTGCAGAATCGACCTAGTTGAATTTCCTTCGTGGAGCCTTCCTGGCCTTACCCACGCAACATATTTTCACCACATGTGGTGATGACGTTGTGCGGTCACCTCCTTCCTGGCTTTGACCAAGGTAGGTATGACCTCTTATGGAATGCCTTTTTCCCTTCAGAATCCGGTATTCAACCGCCATGCCGTCAAACGCAGCCGCGGTAATTCTTGGAAAAGACATGGTACTTGCTGAAGCAAGTCCCTTCTTAGCTCCCCAGGCCCTTAGTCCTCTGTGAGCATCTCTTGAAGCTCCGGGTACCAAGTCCCTCTTGGCCCATCCGGAGCCACTAGTATAGTTCATACTCCTCTATGTCTTATAATTCTCAATACCTTGGTTATGAGAAACAGAGGAGGGAACCCATACACTGACTGGTACACCCACGGTGTTACCAGAACATCCACAGCTATCGCCTGAAGGTCTCATGACCTGGCGGAATACCTGTCCCGTTTTTCGGGCGGGACGCTATCATGTCCACCTTTGGTCTTTGCCAACGGTCCACAATCATGCTGAAAAACTTCCCTATGAAGTTTCCACTCTCCCGGGTGGAGGTCATGCCTGCTGAGGAAGTCTGCTTCCCAGTCGTCCACTCCCGGAAAGAACACTGCTGACAGTGCTATCACATGATTTTCCGCCTAGCGAAAAATCCTTGCAGTTTTGTCACTGCCCTCCTGCTTCTTGTGCCGCCCTTTCTGTTTACGTGGGCGACTGCCGTGATGTTATCCCACTGGATCAATACCGGCTGACCTTGAAGCAGAGGTCTTGCTAAGTTTAGAGCCTTATAAATTTGCTCTAAGCTTATTTATGCAGAGAGAATTCTCCAGACTTAATCACACTTCCCTGGAAATTTTTTCCCTGTGTGACTGTTCTCCAGCCTCTCAGGCTGGCCTCCGTGGTCACCGGCATCCAATCCTGAATGCCAAATCTGCGGCCCTCTAGAAGATGAGCACTCTGTAATCACCACAGGAGAGACACCCTTGTCCTTGGATATAGGGTTATCCGCTGATGCATCTGAGGATGCGATCCGGACCATTTGTCCAGCAGATCCCACCGAAGAGTTCTTGCGGGAAATCTGCCGAATGGAATTGCTTCGTAATAAGCCACCATTTTTACCAGGACTCTTGTGCAATGATGCACTGACACTTTTCCTGGTTTTAGGAGGATCCCGATTAGCTCGGATAACTCCCTGGCTTTCTCCACTGGGAGAAACACGTTTTTCTGGACTCTGTCCAGAATCATCCCTATGAACAGTAGACGTGTCATCGGAAAAAGCTGCGATTTTGGAATATTTAGAATCCACTCGTGCTGTCGTAGAACTACTTAAGATAGTGCTACTCCGACCTCCAACTGTTCTCTGGACCTTGCCCTTATCAGGAAAGCGTCCATGTTTCCTTTTAAGAAAAATCATCATTCCGGCCATTACCTTGGTAAAGACCCGGGGCGCCGTGGACAACCCAAACGGCAGCGTCTGAACTGATAGTGACAGTTCTGTACCAGGAACCTGAAGTACCCTTGGTGAGAAGGGCAAATTTGGACCTGTAGGTAAGCGTCCCTGATATCCAGTGACACCATATCGTCCCCTTCTTCCTGGTTCGCTATCACTGCTCTGAGTGACTCCATCTTGATTTGAACGCTTGTATGTAAGTGTTCAAATATTTCAGATCTCACCGAGCCGGTTGGCTTCAGTACCACAATATAGTGTGGAATACTACCCCCTTCCATGTTGTAAGAGGGGTACTTTGATTATCACCTGCTGGGAATACAGCCTGTGAATTGTGTGAGGGGGAGATGTCTCGAATTTCCAATGTACACCTGGGATACTACATGTAGGATCCCGGAGTTCCCTTGCGAGTGAGCCCCCTGCGTACTGAAACTCTTGAGATGACCCCCTACCGCACCTGAGTCCGCTTGTACGGCCCCAGCGTTATGCTGCGGACTTGGCAGAAGCTGTGAGGGGCTTCTGTTCCTGGGAATGGGCTGCTTGCTGCAGTCTTCTTCCCTTTCCTCTACCCCTGGGCAGATATGACTGGCCTTTGCCCGCCTGCCCGTATGGGGACGAAAGGACTGAGACTGAAAAGACTGTGTCCTTTTTTGCCGATATGTGATTCGGGGTAACTAAAGGTGGATTTTTCAGCTGTTGCCATGGCCACCAGGTCCGATGGACCGCCCCTTTATACGGGAATACTTCCACATGCCGTCTGGAATCTGCCTCACCTGACCACTGTCGTGTCTTCGTCTGGCAGATATGTACATCACATTTACTCTTGATGCCAGAATGCAAATATCCCTCTGCGCATCACGCATATATAGAAATGCATCCTTAAAATGCTCTATAGTCAATAAAATCTTGTCCCTGTCAAGGGTATCAAAATTTTCAGTCAGGAAATCCGACCAAGCCCCCTCAGCGCTGCACATCCAGGCTGAGGCGATTGCTGGTCGTAGTATAACACCAGTATGTGTGTATATACTGTCATGATATTTTTCAGCTTCCTATCAGCTGGCTTCTTGAGGGCGGCCGTATCTAGAGACGGTAACGCCATGTTTTTATAAGCGTGTGAGCGCCTTATCCACCCTAAGGTGTGTTTCCCAACTCGCCCTTACTTCTGGCGGGAAAGGGTATACCGCCCATAACTTTCTATCGGAGGAACCCCACGTATCATCACACACTTCATTTAATTTATCTGATTCAGGCAAAACTACAAGTAGTTTATTCACACCCTACAAAATACCCTTATTTGTGGTACTTGTAGTATCAGAAATATGTAACAGCTCCTTCATTGCCCTTAACATGTAACTCGTGGCCCTAAAGGAAAATTACGTATGTTTCTTCACCGTCGACACTGGGGTCAGTGTCCATGTCTGTGTCTGTCGACCGACTGAGGTAAATGGGCGTTTTTACAAGCCCCTGACGGTGTCTGAGACGCCTGGACCGGTACTAATTTGTCCGCCGGCCATCTCATGTCGTCAACCGTCTTGCAGCGTGTTGACATTATCACGTAATTCCATAAGTAGACCATCCATTCCGGTGTCGACTCCCTAGAGAGTGACATCAACATTACAGGCAATTTGCTCCGCCTCCTCACCAACATTTTCCTCATACATGTCGACACACACGTACCGACATACAGCACACACACAGGGAATGCTCTGATAGAGGACAGGACCCACTAGCCCTTTGGGGAGACAGAGGGAGAGTTTGCCAGCACACACCAAAAGCGCTATAATGTATATAACAACCCTAGAAGGTGTTGTTTCTATATATGCGCTCTTAATATATCATTATATCGCCAATTTATGCCCCCCTTCTCTTTTAACCCTGTTTCTGTAGTGCAGTGCAGGGGAGAGTGGGAGCCTTCCTCACCAGCGGAGCTGATCAGGAAAATGGCGCCGTGTGCTGAGGAGAATAAGCTCCGCCCCCTTTTCGGCGGGCTTTTCCTCCCGGTTTTTTAATAACTGGCCTGGGTTAAAATACATACATATAGCCTTAATGGCTATATGTGATGTATTTATTTGCCAAATAGGTATTTATATTGCTGCCCAGGGCGCCCCCAGCAGCGCCCTGCACCCTCCGTGACCGTGTCAGTGAGCCGTGTGACAACAATGGCGCACAGCTGCAGTGCTGTGCGCTACCTCTCTGAAGACTGTGAAGTCTTCTGCCGCCTGTTTCCGGACCTCCGTTCCGCCGTCTTTCTTCAGCGTCTGTAAGGGGGATCGGCGGCGCGGCTCCGGGACGAACCCCAGGCTGACCTGTGTTCCGACTCCCTCTGGAGCTCAGTGTCCAGTAGCCTAAGACTTCAATCCTCCTGCACGCAGGTGAGTTGCAAGTCTCTCCCCTAAGTCCCTCGTTGCAGTGATCCTGTCGCCAGCAGGAATCACTGATTAGAAACCTAAAAAAAAACTTTACTAAATAGCTCCTTAAGAGAGCCATCCAGTTTGCACCCTTCTCGGACGGGCACAAAAACCTAACTGAGGCTTGGAGGAGGGTCATAGGGGGAGGAGCCAGTACACACCATGTGACCTAAAAAGCTTTTTAGATGTGCCCTGTCTCCTGCGGAGCCCGCTAATCCCCATGGTCCTGACGGAGTCCCCAGCATCCACTAGGACGTTAGAGAAATATTTATTACTATATCATACCTCCCAACATGACCCTCTCCAGGAGGGACATAATGCTCTGCTCCTGGACTTCCCTCTTACTGCTTATTGCTGGCACCTGTGCTGAAACACCTCTCTTATCCATTATCCTGTTCAACATAGTTACTGGCAATCAAAAATTAAGAGAAAAGTCCAGAAGCAGAGCATTGTGTCCCTCCTTAACAGATGCTTATTTTAGAGGGGAGAGAAAGAGTTCTGGAAGCCCCACGCACCCTGTCAATCATCTGCCATGGGCTCGTGCGGGTAGCGGGAAAAGGAGTACCTCGACCCATGTGCTGGTGGGTATAAAAGGCAGCCTGTAGCAGTTATCCTCCAGTCTGCAGTCCCCTCCCTCCAGTGCTCACCCCCCTGTGTCCTGAGCGACTGGCGAGCTATATACTTGAGCTTTAAGCAGGCGGCCGGACACAGGAGGGGTGAAGCCAGTGAAGCGGTCGAAGATCGCGGCAGGAGTTGCGGGAGGCTGACAGTGGCAGTGTACCTTGTGTCAGGATCTGTGGATAACTGGCGGTGGTGGGGTCCCTGAGGTGGTGGTGAAGCCGGCGGCAGAGTCCCAGGACCAGTGAAATTCCACTGTAGGTGGTGCTCTGGAGACTCTGTGTCGGCATCGGGGGTTCGGGGAGTTGTATATACATGTTATGCTTTGAATGTTAATGTAGGATAATTGAGACTGTTGTGAGCCAAGAAGTGTGCAATACATTACTCTGCCAATGTTAGTAATTATAACTATCAGCTTTAAAGTTAATGTTAAAGTTAATGTTAAAGTTAATGTTAATGTTGAAGTTAATGGGGGTCATTCAGATCTGATTGCTGCTGTGCGTTTTCACACAGCGGGTGATCAGGTACTAAATGCGTATGCACCGCAATGCGTATGCGCGCTGGACATCAACAACCGGCATCGCCGGCCAGCAATGGGATGCTGCGAAAATTCCATTCACACGGGCGTTCGCAAGGTGATTGACAGGAGGAAGCCGTTTGTGGGTGGTAACTGATCATTTACTGGGAGTGTTCGGAAAACGCAGGCGTGTGTGACGTCAGCTTCGGCCCTGATCAGCCTGATGTGATCGCACTGGAGGAGTAAGTCCTGCGCTGCGCAGAGACTGCACAAAGTGTATTTACCAGCTCGGCGTACAAGTAGCATCACACACTTACACAGCGAATATACACTCCCCCTGTAGGCGGCGACTATCTGAACGCAGGACAGCAAAATTATCAGCCCAGCGATCAGATCTGAATCACCCTCAATGTATGTTATTCTGAACGGAAGTGGAGGACCAAGTGCAGTGATAATATGGTAAAGCGAAGGTATATGTCTCTCTATGCTTTGGTAATGTAAGACACAAAACTACGGGGTTTACCAAACAGACCCATTACTACCTCCTGATGCTTGGGTGGAGGCACTGATACTAAGAGGTACCTCACTAAACGGGAGGATAAGGCGGGTACATTTGAGACACAAAGGAAGTTAGTAACCTAAAGGAAAGTAGATGGATTTATCCCTTGAGGAGGTAAAGGGAGGAAGGGGGGGGGGGGGGGACACCAGACAGAATTTAATTAAAAAAAAATATATATATATTTAATGATATTGGATGGGATGTACTAAAGCCAGAAATGCAGACAAAACATAATATGTAAACTTTTCAGAGTTCTGGCCGCATTCCCGTGTGAACCAAGCTCCAGAATGCGATACATGGAGTAGCTTGGACCTGGTGGGTAATAACATTTATAAATGGCATTACCCACTAGGAGCCTAGAGGCTTCTTTCTGAATTCTGCCCTGAGAGGGTTCCACTTAGATCCCTCCCAGAGCCCCCCACGGCGCCCGTGTCACTCCTGTCACAAAGTACAGCTCTGATCGGGAGAGCTGACCTATGCACACTAGATACACACGGGTGTTATGAACTGCGCGGATAAGTGGTGGGATATATTGTATCATGGATACGATGCATAGTACATCCCACCCCGACTATTACACATAATAGGGCTGAACCATATTGAGCTGTTTGGGATGAATTTGAAACATGTGGACAGATTTAGAGATGGGTGCAAATCCAGGCAGAACCCTAAGTCTCAGTGTCACATATAATGCTGCGCAGTATTGGGGTGCTACATGCTAAAGCAGGTCACACTTTGGTGTGTAGTTACTATGTCACAAGTCACTGGGAAAATGCCCGCTGCGCCATTTCCCCAGCGATCTCTGCTGCTCTGCAGCGCCGGACAATGTATGCATTCTTCTCTAGCAAATCATATGCGTTATTTATCAGCAAGATAAGCAGAGGTCACAGAAACAGATGGAGGAGAGGACTCACATGTAAATCTGGAAAAGAATGACCTTTGCTTGGGCAGGTCGGCTTCCTCCTTCTTCTTCATAATGGTGTAAAAGTCATCTAACATTTGCTGCTGGAATATAACGACTTTCACTGTCTGAATACGATGGGCTGACTTGGATTTGGCTAAGCTGGCCACAGCCTCTAACATGATATCAGCCACCACTGCGGAGGAGACACCGGCCACACCTGGAAGACCAGCAGGAATACGATGGAGTGAATTGCTACAATCCTTTATCTTACTCTATACACACATATACCTCTATATTAGAGGAATACGATGGAGTGAATTGCTGCAATCCTTTATCTTACTCTATACACACACATATACCTCTATATTACAGGAATACTATGGAGTGAATTGCTGCAATTCTTTATCTTACTCTATACACACATATACCTCTATATTACAGGAATACGATGGAGTGAATTGCTGCAATCCTTTATCTTACTCTATACACACATATACCTCTATATTACAGGAATACTATGGAGGGAATTGCTGCAATCCTTTATCTTACTCTATCTATATACACACATATACCTCTATATTACAGGAATACTATGGAGTGAATTGCTGCAATCCTTTATCTTACTCTATCTATACACACACATATACCTCTATATTACAGGAATACTATGGAGTGAATTGCTGCAATTCTTTATCTTACTCTATACACACATATACCTCTATATTACAGGAATACTATGGAGTGAATTGCTGCAATTCTTTATCTTACTCTATACACACATATACCTCTATATTACAGGGCAATCCTTTATCTTACTCTATCTATACACACACATATACCTCTATATTACAAGAATACTATGGAGTGAATTGCTGCAATCCTTTATCTTACTCTATCTATACACACACATATACCTCTATATTACAGGAGTACTATGGAGTGAATTGCTGCAATTCTTTATCTTACTCTATACACACACATATACTTCTATATTACAGGAGTACTATGGAGTGAATTGCTGCAATTCTTTATCTTACTCTATACACACACATATACCTCTATATTACAGGAATACTATGGAGTGAATTGCTGCAATTCTTTATCTTACTCTATACACACACATATACCTCTATATTACAGGGCAATCCTTTATCTTACTCTATCTACACACACACACACACACACACACACACACACACACACACACACACACACACACACACCTCTATTATACAGGAATACTATGGAGTGAATTGCTGCAATTCTTTATCTTACTCTATACACACACATATACACCTCTATATTACAGGAATACTATGGAGTGAATTGCTGCAATTCTTTATCTTACTCTTTACACACACATATACCTCTATATTACAGGGCAATCCTTTATCTTACTCTATCTATACACACACACACACACACACACACACACACACACACACACACACACACTCTATATTACAGGAATACTATGGAGTGAATTGCTGCAATCCTTTATCTTACTCTATCTATACACACACACATATACCTCTATATTACATGAATACTTTGGAGTGAATTGCTGCAATCCTTTATCTTACTCTATCTATACAGACACATATACCTCTATATTACAGGAATACTATGGAGTGAATTGCTGCAATCCTTTATCTTACTCTATCTATACACACACACACACACACATATACCTCTATATTACAGGAATACTATGGAGTGAATTGCTGCAATCCTTTATCTTACTCTATCTATACACACACACACACACACACACATATACCTCTATATTACAGGAATACTATGGAGTGAATTGCTGCAATCCTTATCTTACTCTATCTATACACACACATATACCTCTATAAAACAGGAATACTATGGAGTGAATTGCTGCAATCCTTTATCTTACTCTATACACACACATATACCTCTATATTACAGGAAATTATTCATGTGATAAAATACACTTACTGTTATGACTTACAGAGAGACGTGTGAGACATCTCGGAGGATAACGGAGAGTAGGGAGGACAGTGAGACAGCACTGAGAACAGTGAGACAGCAGAGAGGACGGCGAGACAGCAGAGAAGACGGCGAGACAGCAGAGAAGACGGCGAGACAGCAGAGAAGACAGTGAGACAGCAGGGAGGACGGTGAGACAGCAGAGAAGAGAGCGAGACAGCAGAGAAGACGGCGAGACAGAGAGGACGGTGATACAGCAGAGTGGACGGTGAGACAGCAGAGAGGACGGCGAGACAGCAGAGAGGACGGGGAGACAGCAGAGAAGACAGTGAGACAGCAGGGAGGACGGTGAGACAGCAGAGAAGAAAGCGAGACAGCAGAGAAGATGGCGAGACAGAGAGGACAGTGATACAGCAGAGAGGACGGTGAGACAGAAGAGAGGACAGTGAGACAACAGAGAGGACGGGGAGACAGCAGAGAGGACGTCAAGACAGCAGAGAAAACGGCGAGACAGCCGAGAAGACGGTGAGACAGCACTAAGGACAGTGAGACAGCAGAGAGGACGGTGAGACAGCAGAGAGGACGGTGAGACAGCAGAGAGGACGGTGAGACAGCAGAGAGGACGGTGAGACAGCAGAGAAGACGGAGAGACAGCAGAGAAGACGGCGAGACAGCAGAGAAGACGGCGAGACAGCAGGGAGGACGGTGAGACAGCAGAGAAGAAAGTGAGACAGCAGAGAAGATGGCGAGACAGAGATGACAGTGATACAGCAGAGAGGACGGTGAGACAGAAGAAAGGACAGTGAGACAACAGAGAGGACGGGGAGACAGCAGAGAAAACGGCGAGACAGCCGAGAAGACGGTGAGACAGCACTAAGGATGGTGAAACAGCAGAGAAGACGGCGAGACAACAGAGAAGACGGTGAGACAGCAGAGAGGACGGTGAGACAGAAGAGAGGACAGTGAGACAACAGAGAGGACGGGGAGACAGCAGAGAGGACGTCAAGACAGCAGAGAAAACGGCGAGACAGCCGAGAAGACGGTGAGACAGCACTAAGGACAGTGAGACAGCAGAGAAGACGGTGAGACAGCAGAGAGGACGGTGAGACAGCAGAGAGGACGGTGAGACAGCAGAGAGGACGGTGAGACAGCAGAGAAGATGGTGAGACAGCAGAGAAGACGGAGAGACAGCAGAGAAGACGGAGAGACAGCAGAGAAGACGGTGAGACAGCACTAAGGACAGTGAGACAGCAGAGAAGACGGCGAGACAGCAGAGAAGACGGCGAGACAGCAGAGAAGACGGCGAGACAGCAGAGAGGACGGTGAGACAATAGAGATAACGGTGAGACAATAGAGATAACATCAGACCTGTTCCTATGGCTGGGAAAGCAATGGATGAAGCCTGTAGTGTAACACACTCATTGAAAGCTTCAGTAATAAATTCTTTGATGCCTTCTGCTGAATTCCTGCCAGCGACATGCAGGATATACTTGCAGAGGAGATTTCCATTCTTAGTAGTGATATGAGACGTTTGAGCCTGAGATCCTGTGGCCAAAATAAAAATTCCACAATCCGTTATACAACAATCATCAATGATCAAGTTATATCAGTGTTATAATCTATTAGCTGGAATAAGAAGACCCAGAAGCCCTGCGCTGTACACAATGCTTTCTATCAGACACTGGACTACGTGTATACCATACATTCCATGTGCCGGCAATATGTGTTTTCTTCCGGTGTGTACTCTAGATGTTCTCCTATACACACATGTACTTACTTTACATTGTTTCCTCCCATTCCCCGTCACAAGAAATAGGAGCCACTTACCACGCTACATAGTCTCCGACTTGTGGTCAGAAACTCTATGACCTATGAACACAAGCTCCACCAGAGCCCACAGACCAATAACCTAAGGGTCATTCAATTGTGAGCGGACCTAAGGGTCATTCAATGGTCAGTGTGTGACTGAGGCTGTACATGAAGTGCTACAGCGTAGCAGCAGGTCTGTTCTGCTCCGTATACAGACTCGCTGCACTAGCCCCCCCCCCCCCTTCCCCGGCAGTCTGGTGGCCGGGATCCCGGCAGAGGTATCAGCATTGTAATGGAGCAGATCTATGTAGTGTGCAGCCACACATCCACTCTCTTGCAGCCGCACACTACATAGATCTGCTCAGCCACAGTGCTGATCCTTCTTTCACAAAGCACAAGGTAAGTTTCAATGGTTAGAATTCTCTCTTAGAGTTATGTTCCATTCTATGCAAGGGCAGATGACTCCGTGAATAGATTGTCTGACTGCAATGCCACAGGCAATGGGTTAGAATCCCGGATAGGTCCGCATCTTGAAATGTAATATAGGACAGTGTGACTGAATAACAAAGAAATCTCAAGTTGAGTTCAGGAATGTTGTATAGGTATTAGTGACAGAAGGGGTGAGGGTAGGAGACGGGCGGTCAGGAGATTCTGGGCTTCAAAAAGGGGGAAAGCTGAAAGTGAAAGTAATTAAAATAGATCATTGACAAGTGGCGCCAACAGCACCCCCTACCCTGCAGTGCTTTGTGCGGTGCTACCTCCGCACACACCTAGTTACGGCCCTGATCTATCTATCTATCTATCTATCTATCTATCTATCTATCTATCTATCTATCTATCCACTCTAAAAAATACTGCGGATGTGCAGTGAGCGTCTCCATGGAATACTTAGCGCTTCTGTGTTTCTTCAGTTTTATCTCATATTTATTGTGAACTGTATAATTAATTATATTTTTTCTGCCCAAATTTTGTATGGAAGAGGCACTTTGTGTGGTGAATGTTTTTATGGAAGCTTTATACCGATGATATAATGTAATAGATTGCCTTCCGATTTGCACAACATGGCCGCAAATGTGTTCAGGCGACGGCTCCATTTTAATCATCTGAGAAAATCCCACAAGGGAATGAATACATAACAGATTACAGTTCCCCTTCAGCAACAAGTCCCAGAAACAGATTCTTACCGAGTTGGATGCACTCGTCTTCTACACTCTGCCCTGCGGCCTCCAGAATGGCTTTAGAGACACCTGTAATGTAAACCGAGATATAAAAGAAGGGTGTACATTATATAAGGGGGGGGGGGGGGGGGGGGGGCAGAAATGAGGGTCTGTGCATCAGAAACACAAGATCACACACATTATACACCTGTCACCATGTTTATAGGGGTGTGTGTAGGCCTAATCCCTGCCCCAGATTTACATATGGACAAGGCGTTGACAACCGCAGTGTTGAGCTGCAGTGGCAAACGCAGGATTTTTAGAGGGGGGATTCCAAATGCAGTCCACAATCTTCCACTCTGCAGAACATTGGAGCAAGTGTAGGAGTCGCAGAAGAACCTAGTAATAACTCTGGACATTAATGTAAACACTGGTCTCTTTATACACTGGATACTGTATGGAATACAGTATTAATATGTAACACTATATATGGTCTATAGTATAAGCTGTATCAAACATATTTAAATAATATAAATAAATGGTCAGGAAAGATTAAACATCACAATAAATAAATAAATAAATAAATACAGAAACAATAGAAACAGTAGGAGACAGAACTGTATTTTCTAAGCACACATTCTCCCACCTCATGGTAAGGCTCCTGTCTCTTCTTCCTGGTAGCTACTCATTGGTCCAGAGCACTGATTGAGAACTCAGATCCACACACACAGAAAACTGGGCATGTGCAGCAGCTCTGCTCTGTCCCATAAACTGCATGACGTGGTGGCAGCTCTAGCAATCATATTATATACAATTTCTATTATTTTCATAATTTGAGCCACTTGCCAAAAGGAGGGGGTTTCTGGGCAACCAGAAACCCCCCTGTGTGTGCCTATGAGCTGTAATCCAGGACAACTGTGCCAGCCTCTTCCATGATTTTCACAGTGGGGCTTATGAAAGTCAGGAGAGAGGTAAAGTGGAGTGAGATAAAGTGCCAGCCAATCAGCTCCTAACTGCCACATCACAGGCTGTGTTTGAAAAATGACAATTAGGAGCTGATTGGTTGGCACTTTATCTCCGCTTTATAATTCAAGCTTTGGTACATAGCCCCCTATGTGTTTTAGAAGGACAGGTGCGCTATTGTGAGGAAAATGTACCATCTTCTCATGACAATACCAATGTATCACCTATCTGAGCTGCTCCACCTCGCGGCGCTGTGATCGGCCAGATAGACATAATATGTGACGTGACATCATGGCCTTACATCACACATACTTGCAGAGGCTGGGAGCCACCTAAGGAGCCAAGCGAAGGATTCCAGAAGCCAGCACTGTCACCGAGGTGGGCCTGTGTGGTTTACATGCCAGGGACAATAAGTCTGGCCCTGGTAATTAGTACACAGAGAAGTAATGCTGCGACTTCCAGTTACAGACGCAGGGAACTATAAGAGGATTTTGGTCACTTACCATTGAATCATTTACTCTTAAGCAGGATGGGGGAGTGACCAAGCAGGAGATAATTGGAAACCAGCCACCAATGGAGAGACAGCAAGGATATGGACCCCTGAGATTGATGATGTAACCTCTGGAAATGCCCAGCACCCAGGTGTCTGAAGACACCTCCACGCAACAGTCTCTGAATTGGAACAACCGCCCTCCAACTTGCGACCGAACGCTAGGCTTCTCTGGAGTCTTGGCCTTCGAGCGCCTGCTTGCATCAGAATATCTGCTCTTAGAAGTCGAATCTCTGCCAAGGAAGAAATTAACCCTAGCAGACTGACAACTAGTGGACGCTCCCCGCCGTCCCCCCTTCCCCAAAAGGAAATGCGGTCCCCACTGTTTAGGGGAAGCTACAAGAAGAAAAGTGGTAGCCTGGGCAATAAGAGTATCCGGTTCTGACCCAAACAGAATGCCCCGACCAAATAAAAGATATTCCAAGGAACGTTTCTATTCTGACTCCGCGTTCCAAGTGTGCCTCACACACATATTCAGCTGCACTGCAAAGCTTTTCCGCCAAGTCCAGTAGGGAATCCCTGGACGAAACACTGTGAAGCCCCACAACGAGTTTGTCACCACAAGTCTTCATAGTTTGGGCCACCCATGCCAAAGCTAGTAAAGGTCAGATAATGACCCTGGAGTCTATGAAAATGGACTCGAGACAACCTTACAATTTTTTATCCAGTGGGTCCTTAAAGGACACCGAGCCCTGAAAAGGAAAAGCAGCGTGTTTAGTTAAATGTGCCACCGCAGCGTCAACCTATGGGGCCCTATTCAGTATGGATCGCATATTGACCATTTTCTAACTAGTGCACATGCGCAGTGCCCTATCATTGATGCGAATGCCTCTGCTTGATTGACAAGCAGAGGCGGTCGGGGTGGCGATGTGTCGTTGCGGGGGCATGGCAGTAAAAGCGGGATTGGGGTGGCCATGTGACATCACATGTGACCGCTGCGATGTGGTAAATGGTGGCAGCCCGACTGTCTTCGCAGCCAGGCTGCGTAGGCAGGGGGATTCCTTAATCAGCGATGATTTGTGGTCGCATAGCTGGCGGCCATTTGCATGCTGGGCGGACATGTGCTGGGCGGACCCTAGCATGCGATCGCAAGCAGTTGCAGTTTTTCTAATTTAGCAAAATTGCAACTGATGCTGAATGAAGGCCTGATCCGCTGAAAGAGGATAATGAGAAGCAAATTTGTGAAGAACGGAGAACCTCTTATTTAGTGCCTTCCAGGCCTCCTCAATGACATCCGAAACATACGAAGAAGGAAAAGTAACAAACTTCCTCCTCCGACGCTTGAACGGACCCACAGTCTCCACTTGGGAGTCCATATCTAAGCAGTCTAGAGAGTGGCACATTGCAGAAGTTAGATCTTCCATGCCGGAACTGACCACGCACAACGCCCTAGAGTCCACCTGCCCATACGGTAATTTAACATTACCCTGGGTGCAAGTGAAAAATACAGCCATAGTAACGCTTTTTGCCATGACATATTTTTTAGTCCATCATAGGCCCCACACGGCCCTGCTATGTATAGCGGACACAGGCGGAACAAAACCAAAAACAGGTAAAAGAAAATAAACACAGGGTCACTGAGCAACTGCACAAGCCATACAGAGGCAAAGACAGGCAATAAGAAATATAAATATACTTAGATCAGCAGCTATAGGCTCTGCCCCCCCCACACTGTGGCTACACTCTCTGGCTGAAAGTGCTACTGCACTCCCCTGTGTGGGGGAAAGTATGTGGCATTCCCGAAAATGTCTGCCTGTAAAGGGCACACTTTCTTATATGGAACCGCTCCTGCTAAAACCCAGAAAGATGGCGCTGCCATACAGGACAGCGCTGACCACCCAGGGTGGGCGAGCTCCAGGTCAAGGGGAGTCCCACCCTCCAGTGCAGCCCCCCTACCCCCAACCCCGCACTCCATTCCGCTGCTGTAGTGCTGTGTACTGCTACAACCAGCGCAGTGTTATCTAACAAGGGGCTGAGCAGTCCCCACAAAACGTACCAAACCTCTTAGGCCAGTGGTTCTCAATCTGTGTCCCGTGGCACCCTGGGGTGCATCAGGGCACTTGCAGGGGTGCCTTGGATTGGTGGTCCAGGAGCAATTAAAATGATTTATGGTCAATGTAATAAGCAAAACAAGTGCTGGTGGCTGCTAGTCATAAAATATGTGGACACACAGAAGCAAATCTTGTCCCTCACCACACAACCGAAGCTAAGGATAAAATAGGGATTTTTGTTTACTTACCGTAAAATCTCTTTCTCTGATCACATCTGGGGAACGCTGCGCACTTACTGGTGGGTTAGAGTGTGTGGGTAGGGAGTTTGGCACAGAACCTATAGAAAACTAACTCCTCCCCCCTCTAACCCCTCCCATCTCCAGCCTGACCAACAATCACCTCAGTTTACGTTTAGCCAAGCCGAAAGAGACAGAACAGAACATAACCAATAAACCAGACAAATTTACGGGAGGGATCGCAGCGTCTCCCAGATGGAATCAGAGAAAGATATTTTACGGTAAGTAAACAAAAATCCCTATTTCTCTTTCATCTATCTGGGGGACGCTGCGCACTTACTAATGGGATTTTCCAAAGCAAGCTAATTAGAGGAGGGAGAACCAGACAGCATAGATGTATGTAAAATCTGACGCCCAACAGAGGCAGTCTCCAAACCAAAAGTATGAAAACGGCAGAACTTCGTGAAGGTATGCACGGGCGACCAGATCGCCGCTCTACACAGCTGCTCAACAGATACACTCCCACAAGCAGCCCAAGAGGCTCCAACAGCCCTAGTCGAATGAGCCCTCAGTGGGTCAGGAACAGTAGAGGATACATAGGCTTGTTGAATAGCCGAGGTCACCCCACGAGCCACCGTGTTTTTAGAAGCCGGCCAACCCCATTTGGGTGCATCAATCAAAATCAGTATGGGACAAATAAATGCATAAGGCCCTAACAACATCCAATAACGCCAAATGACCATCCTCTCCAGAGGAATTTGGAGCAAACGCCGGAAGCACAATGTCCTGATTCAGGTGAAAAGCCAACACAACTTTCGGCAGGAAAGAAGGCTTCGTGCGCAAAACCACTTGGTCATCATGAAAAACCAACAAAGGTGGCCTGCAAGAAAGGTCCGCCAACTCTGAAACACATCTGGCTGAAGCAGTGGCCAAAAGGAAAACAACGTTAAGAGTGAGGAACCTTAATTCCACAGATTCCAATGGTTCAAATAGAGATTTCTGAAGAGTCTTAAGAACTACATTTAAGTCCCATGGAGGAACTGGGGGAACAAACGGAGCCTGTATCCTAAGCATCCCCTGAAGAAACGTCTGGACCTCTGGAATGAGAGCCAATCTTTTCTGAAAAAGCACCGATAAGGCGGAAACATGCCTTTTAAGGGAAGAAAGAAATAATCCTTTAGTTAAACCATCCTGAAGGAAAGACAACATACGAGGAACTTTAAAGAGGCCCAGTGACAACCTGCGTTTTTCACACCAAGCAATGTAGATACGCCACACCCTGTGATAAATTCGAGAAGTGACTGGTTTCCTAGCTTGGAGCATCATTCTCACCACTGACCGAGATAACCCTTTTGCTCTCAAAATGCTGGATTCAAGAACTATGCCGTCAAAGCCAGCCAATTTAAATCGGGGTGGCGACAAGGTCCTTGAAGAAGATCTGGTCGCAGAGGTAGATGGAAGTGTTACTTGGTCACCATGCTGCGCAGAAGCGTATACCACTGGCGACGTGGCCAATCCGGAGTCACAAGAATGACTGGCAGGCCTTCTCATCGGATGCGTTGAAGCAGGCGTGGAATTAGGGGAATCGGTGGAAACACATATCCCAGTTGAAACTGCCATGGAGCTGTCAAAGCATCAATCAGTGCTGCCTGGGGATCCTGAGTACGTGACCCGTACTGAGGGAGCTTTTTGTTGAGACGAGACACCATGAGATCAATGTCGGGCGTTCCCCACAAAGACACTAGAGCAAGAGACACCTCCTGATGAAGCTCCCACTCACCAAGGTAAACCAGGTGAACTGGGTGAACCGTGTGACGGCTTAAGAAGTCTGCTTCCCAGTTCTCGACCCCCGGAATGTGAATTGCGGAGATGGCCAGAACCCAACGCTCTGCCCCCCGGAGAATATGGGAGACCTCTTTCATGGCATTCCAGCTTAAGAGTTCCTCCTTATCTGTTTATGTAAGCCACCGCCATGGTGTTGTCGGATTGAATGCGCACCGGATGATCCTGGACCACGGTCTGAACGTGAATGAGAGCATACCGGATCACTCTCAATTCCAAGATGTTGATTTGTAAAGTTGATTCCTGGCTGTTCCAGAGTCCCTGGAAGTGATGAGTTTGAAACACCGCTCCCCAACGTGAGGCTGGCGTCGGTGGTGACCATCATCCAAGACCAAATAATGAACAGCACCCCCTTGGTTAGATTGTGGCTGTGAAGCCACCAATGGAGAGACCGACGAGTTTGAACCGACAAACGGAACAATTACGAGTACAGGTGTGGTCCCGTCCAAGTCCAACAGCTGAGAATTTGAGCTTGAAGGCGTCGGGAATGAAAGCTGGCATATGGCACAACCTCGAAAGTTGCTACCATCTTGTCTAACACTTGCATGCATCTGAGAACTGAGACTATCGGCAATTGTAACAGGGATTGGATTCTGGACAGTAGGTCTTGAATTTTGTCCTGAGGAAGAAACACTTTCTGGCTCCTGTTGTCGATTAAGAGACCTAGAAACACCATCCTCTGGGAAGGAAGCAGTGACGATTTTGAAAAAAGGAATTATCCACCCGAATGACTGCAGGGTGTCTATAGTGAGTCGCAAGTGTTGGTGAAGAAGCGTTTCTGATGGAGCCTTGAGCAACAGATCATCTAAGTAGGGAGTAATATTGACTCCCTGACACCTCAGTACCGAAACTACAGTATATGGGCCATGATTTTTGTGAACACCCAAGGGGCCTTGAAGAGACCTAACGGGAGAGCCTGAAACTGAAAGTGCCAAGGGGCGACTGCAAATCTCAGAAGATGTTGGTGACCTGTCCAAATCGGAACATATAAGTATGCATCCTTTATGTCTATGGAAGCCAAATATTCCTCCAGTTCCATGGAGCCAATAATTGAGCGAATGGATTCCATTTTTAATTTCTGGGCAGAGAGATACGGATTTAGCCATTTTAGATTTAAAATGGGCAGAAACTAACCGTCCGGTTTGTTTACGAGAAAAAGACTCAAGTAAAAGCCCTGACCTTGTTGTTGTTTGGGGACTGGAAAAATTACTCTATTGTGTAAAAGCGTGGCAGTCGCCTGAATGAGAATTTGTCATCTGTAGGGATCGCTTGGGAGGCTTGGCAGAGGAGTGATGAAAAATTGGTGTGGGACTGGTTCCTCAAGGTCCAAGATATAACCTGAGGAGATGTCCCCCATCACCCACCGATCTGGTTTCGACAGGTGCCACACTTCCTTGAACTGCAGTAACCGAGCCCCAACCACCAATGATCCCTCCGGAGACCTCGAAGCGCCAATCGGTAGGCTTGTCGGTAGGCTTGATGGCTGGTGTACAAGTTGCCTGTATTCCTCTACCTCGGAATGCTCCTCTACGTGGAAATCTTGAAAAGGCCCGATAGGACTGGAAACTTTCCCTGCCCTGAGTACGAAAAGGACTGAGGGGGTCATTCCGAGTTGTTCGCTCGCAAGCTGCTTTTAGCAGCTTTGCACACGCTAAGCCGCCGCCTACTGGGAGTGAATCTTAGCTTATCAAAATTGCGAACGAAAGATTCGCAATATTGCGAAAAGACTTCTCTGTGCAGTTTCTGAGTAGCTCGAGACTTACTCGGCATCTGCGATCAGTTCAGTGCTTGTCGTTCCTGGTTTGACGTCACAAACACACCCAGCGTTCGCCCAGACACTCCTCCGTTTCTCCAGCCACTCCTGCGTTTTTCCCAGAAACGGTAGCGTTTTTTCACACACTCCCATAAAACGGCCAGTTTCCGTCCAGAAACACCCACTTCCTGTCAATCACATTACGATCAGCAGAACGAAGAAAAAACCTCGTAATGCCGTGAGTAAAATACCTAACTGCATAGCAAATTTACTTGGCGCAGTCGCACTGCGGACATTGCGCATGCGCATTAGCGACTAATTGCTCCATTGCGTGAAAAAAAATAACGAGCGAACAACTCGGAATGACCCCCTGAAACTTTGTGGTTTTCGGTTTTTGAGGAGCAACCAGAAGAAAAGTGATCTTGCCCCCAGTAGTATTGGAGATAATCTTTGTCAGCTCTGGGCCAAAAAAGAACTCCCCTTCAAATGGAATGGCTGTTAAAGTCTGTTTTGAATCGGAGTCAGCGTTCCAAACCCAAAGGCAGAGCGATCTTCTTGCCATTACAGCTAAGGCAGATACACGTGACTGCAGCGCAGCAGAGTCCAACAAGGCTTCTCCTACATAAATAAGAGCTTCAGAAATTTGTTCGGCTAATTGAATAGCTTCCGATGGATCGTCAGATTGCATTCCAGACACTATTCGTGCTAGTCAGTCATCCATGGCCTTGAGAACCCAAGCGCCAGCGAGGATTGGACGTAGAGAAATACCTGATAAGGCAAACATGGATTTAAGAATTGCCTCTATTTTCCTATCTGTAGGATCCTTCAAGGTCACCGATTGCACTGAAGGGATAACCGTAGCCTTCGCCAGGTGTATAATAGGGGCATCTACCCTCAGGGCTGTTTCCCAGAATTTTGTGTCCTCCTTTACAAATGGATACAGAAATCTCAATTTCTTAGGAGCCTGAAAACGAGAGTCCGGTTTAAGCCAGGCCTGCTTTAAAATATCCGCAAAATGCGAATAAGAAGGGAAGACAGCCACCTGTCTTTTCTGCCGTTTGAAAAAGGCTGTCGAAGTCTCCGCCGTTGCCGTATCCTAAAGATTAAGAGTCTGACGAATGGCTTCTATCAGCAATCTGACTCCTTAGCAGTGCCTCCTCGGATCTCTGTCTGGATAGAGAGCCCCAGTGACCTTAGTATGGTGACTATTCAGAGGCCATTTAGAGTGGGGAAAAAAGACTAAAGGTGGGTACACACTGATAGATATATCTGCAGATATATCTATGGACGGATCGGGCAGTGTGCTGTGCAAACACACTGCCCGATCCGTCGGGGACTGACGTCATGAACTGGGCGGGCGCAGTATGCGGAAGGGGGGTTAGGGCTTTCTCTGGGGTACAGTACTATGTGGGGTACAGTAGTATGGGACAGACACTGTGGCATAGAAGGGGCAGAGATGGGCTGAATACCTGTTTTGAGAGTAAATGTTGGGTCCGTTGAATTGACAATAACGTCAGTATCTTCCTTGGTTATATCTCCAGTCTTCACCTGGTAAGTGATGGACCCGACCTTCATTTCATGGACTCCCAGTGTCAGGGATTTCACTGGCCCAAAGAAAGCTGCAAGAAACGATGAGCGCGGTTATAGACGTGTACAGAGAGCGCCCACCGGAAACATTAAGCTTGACATTTAATTCGGATATTTCGCCCGCCAACTATTATTATAAAACTGGATTCTGATAAAAACGAGGTCATCATGTGATTTTGCACGATGACGTAATGCAGCTGCGGCACACACGCGACACCTGACGTGCACGACGCATGCTCCGGGGGACCGGGAATGGGAGGTAAGTATAACGGGTCGGGAGGGGGTAGGGACAGGAGAGGGGCGGGGCCACTGAGGGGATGTGGCAAATGCAGTATCTTTTTATTTTCCAGTTCTTAAATAAGTGGCTTTTAGGCATTTTACATTACCATAAAATGCGCCTATTTACACATCTGCCAAGATCAGGAGTAGCTATAGGCTAAGCCTGAGGCAGTTATTTTCTTTTATAGGCCCAAATGTACAGTAACAGGCTCTGATTTGCTGGCTGCGGTGATGTAACAGATACAGTTAAAGGGACAATTAGTTTTCAGGCAAAAAATAACCTAGTTATTCCTTACACTAATTGGTGTTTTAAATCTAGCAACTATTTCGCCAGAATCGCGCCAGGACCAGTAAATTGGTCTCTATTACATCCAGGCCACAGTCTTATTTGATCTACATAGTAACATAGTATTCGAGGTTGAAAAGAAGCAAAATGCCCATCGCGTTCAACCTGTATTAAGTTGAGTTGATTTTAATGTACCTGCTGAAGAATGTTTCGTGACTAGTTAACAACTGCAAATCATGTTATACCCAGATTGACAACTTCAATATTTTAAATGTCGCAACCTTGGATATCCTTTTCAATCAAAAATTCCTCTCCTCCAGCCTCAGCGAGTGCCCACGTGTCCTAAACAGAGTTCTTTTAATAAATAATTCCTCTAATAACTTTTTGAAGTGCCCCTTTACATATTTGAAGACAATAATAATGTCTCCTCTTAGAAGCCTCTTTTCCAGTGTATACATGTTCAACCTAGTAAGCCTTACCTCGTAATCCAGTCCCTCTAGCCCTTTAATCAATTTAGAAGCTCGCCTTTGAACCCTTTCGAGTTCACCGATACCTTTCTTATACCGTGGTGCCCAAAATTGAACACAATATTCCAGGTGCGGACGTACCAATGCTTTATACAGCGGCAAGATTACATCCTCGTCCCTTGTCTCAATGCCCCGTTTTATGCATGCTAACACCTTACTTGCTTTCTTTACTGCGCTTTGACATTGTATATGGTTATTAAGCTTATTATCAATGAGTACCCCAAAATCCTTTTCCAAAACTGTTACCCCTAGACTTTCCCCATTTAATATGTAGGATGCAAGTTTGTTTTTAGTCCTGAAATGCATAACCTTGCATTTTTCTATATTGAACCTTATTCTCCATTTAGACGCCCAAATTTCAAGTTTAGATAAGTCATTTTGCAGGGACTCCACATCTATTTCTGAATTAATTACCTTACACAGTTTAGTATCATCTGCAAAGATTGACACTGTGCTTTCCAGGCCTATTTCTAGGTCATTGATAAATATGTTGAACAGTAGTGGCCCGAGTACGGACCCCTGTGGTATTCCGCTGACTACTGGAGTCCAACTTGAGGACTTCCCGTTGACCACTACTCACTGTACCCTGTTGTCCAGCCAGTTACTTATCCATGTACAAACAGTTTTTCCTAGGCCAAGCTCTTTTAATTTGATGATTAATCTCCTGTGAGGCACCGTATCGAAGGCTTTTGCAAAATCTAAGTAGACCACATCCACTGCTTTTCCTTGGTCAAGATTGTCGCTCACTTCCTAATAGAAGTTAACTAAGTTAGTTTGACATGATCTGTCCCTCACAAACCCATGCTGGTTCTTGCTAATAATCTTAGTGGTCTGCAGATACTCCTGTATGCTATCCCTTAGAATTCCTTCCAATATTTTCCCCACTATAGATGTCAAACTAATTGGCCTGTAGTTACCCGGATGATTTTTGGATCACTTTTTAAATAATGGCACTACCTCTGCTATATGCCAATCCTTCGGTACCATGCCAGATCTAATTGAACTATTGAAAATCAAGTATAGGGGTCTTGCTAGTTGTGACCTAAGCTCCATAAGTACCCTCGGATGAAGTCCGTCCGGGCCAGGTGATTTATTCATATTTATTTTGCGTAATCTCTCCCTGACTACTTCTTCACTTAAACAAGTATCTAACCACGGATCCTTACTGTCACTATCGCTATGCACTACTCCCACCGTCAGTTTTTCTCTGCTGAACACTGATGAAAAAAAATTGTTCAGTATTTCTGCTTTTGATACGTCTTCATTTAACAGTACTCCAAATTCATCTTTTAATGGACCTATATTCACTTTTTTTAACCTTTTACTGTTTAGGACAGCTTCGAGTTTATGAAGAGATCTCCTGCCATCAAAGTATAGCTGATACCCCAGAAAGAGGTCCCACCTTGACAGTGGACAACATCACTATCACTCACCTGGCCCTGACTGAGCAGTCTGGCTGGTTCCTGAGACAGCTTTGGGCTTCTGGACACTTTTTGTAGCATTTCTGTCCTTTCTTTTAGTCAGTTCTCTGGAAAAGTCCTAAATATAAAACCAGAATAATAATAATCTTCCCTTCTGCTCACATCACAGGCTGAGAGAAACCATATCGGGTGACTTCTAGATGGTTATATGAGGCAAAGAACGCTACGTATAGGAGCCCATATGCGCTTATGTAATAGGACCTGAGTTTTCTGGAGTTTGCGGGATGCCGGCTGTACTCAGAAGTGTTTTTAAAGAGACAATCATTTACAAGGCATGGTTTTGCGCACTGTTACTTCACCCAGGGACGATACTTAGACGGAAGACCAGTGCGACTGAGTTTTTTTTTCTCCTTGCACCCATATGTAAATACGGTTATACGTATAATTATAGAATAGACAAATTTCTTGGCTCATCCTGAAGCTCAGCAGACTGCGCAGGAGAATCCATGCTATTATGGAGGCTGATTCACAGCTGCGTACATGGAGATAAACGTGGATATTCATACTCAGTAACATCTACGCAGCTTCCATTCACTTGCTGAAAACCGATTTTAGTGCTTACCTATAGTTACACTCAGGGCCGGTTCTTGCCCTTGTGGCGCCCCGGGCAAAAGTTAAGCGCATGGCTTAATATGGGGGCGTGGCCAGTCACGCCCCCATTTGTAGCGCCGCTGAAAAAAATAAATATATATATATTCTTGCTATACCCCGCTCCTGATTCCAGACCCTGCAGACCGGCGCCGCTCTTCTCCTCGGATCTATGGGAGAGACGTCAGTCATGACGTATCGCCCATAGCACAGCATAGGCACTAGAGGTCAATTATGACCCCTAGCGTCTGTGCCACAATGCTGTGCGTTGCGCGATGATGTCATTGCGCACCGCACACCAAAGGTCCTCTCCATGAAGGGAAACTAGACGCTTAGCGTCTGATTCCCTTCAGAGCGGGGGAGGACCAGCGCCACGAAGGGAAACCAGACGCGTAGCGTCTGGTTCCCTTCTCACAGCGGGAGGGGGGGCACAGCGGTGGGACACTGCTGGGGCGCACACTGACAGTGGCGGATCTTGCCATGGTGCGGCGCCCTCCGGATGGCTCCGGTGCCCTCCGGATGGCTCCGGCGCCCTCCGGAAGGCGGCGCCCCGGGCAAAAGTCCTGCTTGCCCGTGGCAAGATCCGACACTGGTTACACTGGGGTATATAGGGATGATGAGTGGAGCCTGACACTTTATTTCTTTTAAGAATTGTAGTTGGCCCGTCCCCCTCTATATTCTCCTTTCTTCTATATCACACGAGACCTCAATTAAGATTAACCACGCCAAAGTGGAGACGAAGAGAAAAGAGAAACAATAGGAAGAGAGAGAGAGAGGAACCAAACAATCAGGGACCAGAGGGACCGAACTAAAGAACCAAAGTTCACCAACAACCACATACTCAGGTAACAAACCACAGACAAAACAAGTTAATCAATACTAAGCAGGTGACAGAAAGCAGCCAACAAAACAGCGCCGGGTGGGTGTTCAGTGTCCCCCATGGAAACAGGAATGGATTTAACAGTAAGTACTAAAATCCTGTTTTCGCCTTCATCCACTGGGCGACACTGTAGTTACACTGGGAGTCTCCCAAAGCTGTCCTCACAGGAGGAAATGCACTGAGAAACCTGCAGCACCCAATGTCCAAACCCTGCTTCTTTGGATGTTAATGTATCAAACCTGTAAAACTTGACAAAAGTGTGGACGAAGACCAGATAGCCATATAACAGAGTCGATCAGCAGAAACCCTGCGCTACTATGCCCACGAGCCACGAGGCCACAGCCGAGCAAGTGGAATGTTCTTAAATAGATCCAAGTAGAGGCAACCAATGGCAACATAGGCTTGATAGATGACCATACGTATATCCACCAGGAAATGGTTTGCTTAGAAGCAGGTCAGCCCCACTTATGTGATCCATAGATGACAGAAATCATCCGTCTTACGTAAGGAATCGGTGTGAGAAACGTACACCGAAAGGGCCTGGGCCACAACCAAAGAGTGGGAAGAGACATCTTCAGATGAAAGAACTGGAACTACGGATGGTGTAATGGTTAGCATTACTACCTTACAGCACTGAGGTTATGGGTTTGATTCCCACCACGGCCCTAACTGTGTGGTGTTTGTATATTCTCCAATACTTGCATGGGTTTCCTCCGAGTACTCCGGTTTACTCCCTTAATCCAAAAATATAGTGGCAGGTTAATTGGCATCAGACAAAAAACATTAACCTTAACGTGTGTGTGCGTGTACAGGGGCAGACTAGATGGGCCAAGTGGTTCTTATCTGCCATCAAATTCTCTGTTTCTATGTTTACAATAAGCTGAATGATGTGAAAACCTGAAACAACTTTAGGCAAAAAAGAAGTATGTGATGTCCACCTTTTCCAGGGACTCAAACACCTCAGACTGCAGAAATGGTAAAACCAAATTAAGGTCCCATGGAGCCGTAGGTGGTACAAACGGCGGCTGAACGCGAAGAACCCTTTGCAGAAAAGTTTGAAGTTCCAGAAACAAGGCTAATCAATGCTGAAAAAAGACAGATAAGGCGGAAACATGCTAGGAGCCCAGTCGAAGGTGTGCATCCACACCAGCCTGAGAAAATAGACAGGAGAGATGGTAGGAGGTCGAAGGAAAACAACGATGCACACACCAAGAGACTGCACACATCAGCTTTCTGGCCTTAAGCATAGTTGGAATCATGGCTTCAGAAGGGCCCTTATAAATTGAGGCTTCAACAGTGGCCAGGGATTGTCATATAGATGTTGAAGAAGGTCCGGAGCCACCAGGATTACCATTGTGGTCTCATGCTCGATGCATTTCAGGACCTGAGAAAGAAGAGGGAATGGCGAAAACAGATAAACTACACGGAAGTGCCACAGAATGGACAGCGCATCTACCGCCACCAGATCCCGAGTCATGGAACAATACTGTGGAAGTTTTTTATTTAGCTAAGATGCCATCAATTTAAAGCCTGGACAACCCCAATGATGGAACAGCTTCTGAAAGACATCTGCATGACAGGCCCTTTTCCTGGAGTACAGATACTGGCAATTTGGATAGTCCGTGTTCCAAAGTGCTTCTCCGACCATTCTAGAATGTGAGTGGACTCTCACATGGCTGAGCGGTTCAGAGATTCCCCTTAGTAGTTAACTGTATATACGCCACCACCGTGGCATTGTCTGACTGTACTTGCATCGGGTGCCCTCTAAGGAGATGAAACGCTGCCATCAAAACGTTTAATATTGAGTTCCATGACATTTATAAGTAAAAGAGCCTCTTGGTGAGACCACCAACCCTAAGACAGAACATGCAGAAAAACTGCTCCCCACCCCGTAAGCGGACGTCTGTTGGCTTTCAACTACCACAGAAGTTAGTGATGAGTCTGAGGTGAGAGACAAACATGCCGGTGTAAATTAAAGCAAGATACCGTCCACTGGGAAAGCAGGTTGAAATTTCCAGGTGTGAAACCTGGCGAACTGAATTGCTCAGTAAGCGGATGCATAAGTGAACCAACACAACACCAGCCAGAACAACGATTGGATTGCCTGGAGTTTGTCCGGCGGAAGAAAGACCCTCTGCAAGGATATTCAGAAAATCATGCCCAGGAACAAAATCCTTACAGAATGCCAGCTCACCTCCAGAGTAAACAGGATAAAAAATAAATAAAAGGCTGAACAGCTGCCCAGAAACAAATACCCGGCTCCCTCAGACACATAAACTAAACTGGGGTCTCGTGGGATATAGAGGGGGGGAAGCCAACTCCAATTCTCTACCTCACTGTATCCAACCCCAGGTACCTCTGTACTATATCCAACATCAGGTACTAATGTACATCACTGTATCCAACTTCATACATCTCTGTAACCTACTGTATCCAACCCCAGGTACTGATGTATCTCACTGTACCTAACCCCAGGTACTGATGTATCTCCCTGTACCCAACCCCAGGTGCCTCTGTGCTTCACTATATCCAACATCAGGTACTAATGTACATCACTGTATCCAACCCCAGACATCTCTGTACCCTACTGTATCCAACATCAGGTACTGATGTATCTCACTGTACCCAACCCCAGGTACTGATGTACCTCACTGTATCAAACCCAAGGTACTGATGTATCTCACTGTACCCAACCCCAGGCACTGATGTACCTCACTGTATCAAACCCCAGGTACCTCTGTACTATATCCAACATCAGGTACTAATGTACATCACTGTATCCAACTCCATACATCTCTGCACGCTACTGTATCCAACCCCAGGTACTGATGTATCTCATTGTACCTAACCCCAGGTACTGATGTATCTCACTGTACCCAACCCCAGGTGCCTCTGTGCTTCACTATATCCAACATCAGGTACTAATGTACATCACTGTATCCAACCCCAGACATCTCTGTACCCTACTGTATCCAAGATCAGGTACTGATGTATCTCACTGTACCCAACCCCAGGTACTGATGTATCTCACTGTACCCAACCCCAGGTACTGATGTATCTCACTGTCCCAACCCCAGGTACGGATGTACCTCACTGTATCCAACCCCAGGTACTGATGTATCTCACTGTATCGAACCCCAGGTACTGATGTATCTCACTGTCCCAACCCCAGGTACGGATGTACCTCACTGTATCCAACCCCAGGTACGGATGTACCTCACTATATCCAACCCCAGGTACTGATGTATCTCACTGTATCGAACCCCAGGTACTGATGTATCTCATTGCACCCAACCCCAGGTACTGATGTATCTCATTGTTTCCAACCCCAGACATCTCTGTATCCTACTGTATATAACGGTCTATAGATCTACACTAAAAAGGTCTACAGCCAATACTGTAGGTCGACAGCAAATGGTCGGCATGCATTAAGATCGACAGAATCAAAAAGTCTACACATTTTCTTATTTTATTTTTTTTTACAACTTTTGATGCCTTTAGTATCCATGTCACAAACTAATACCTTTAGTAACCTTGTGGCGAGATAAGCGAGCCCGCGAGGGGACGCATTTCATCAAATTGTCTATCCATGTCACAAACTATCACCATTAGAAACATTTTGGCGAGGGAATTCATTTTAACAAATTGGGGTAAAAAAAAAAAAAAAATACACAAAACAGGAAACAAATTTTTTTGGGGTCGACCTTTTGACCCTGTCAACCTTTTACTGTCAACCTAATGACTGTCTATCTTCTGAATCATAACCATCCAACCACAGGTACTGATGTATCAATGTTTCTCACTGTATCCAACACCAGGTACTGCTGTAACTCACTGTACCCAACCCTAGGTACTGCTATAACTCACTGTACCCAACCCTAGGTACTGCTGTAACTCACTGAACCCAATCCCAGGTACTTATAAACTGTACCCAACCCTAGGTACTGCTGTAACTCACTGTACCCAACCCTAGGTACTGCTGTGACTCACTGTACTCAACCCTAGGTACTGCTGTGACTCACTGTACCCAACCCTAGGTACTGCTGTAACTCACTGTACCCAACCCTAGGTACTGCTGTAACTCACTGTACCCAACCCCAGGTACTTCTAAATTGTACCCAACCCTAGGTACTGCTGTAACTCACTGTACCCAACCCCAGGTACTTCTAAACTGTACCCAACCCTAGGTACTGCTGTAACTCACTGTACCCAACCCTAGGTACTGCTGTAACTCACTGTACCCAACCTCAGGTACTTTTAAACTGTACCCAACCCTAGGTACTGCTGTAACTCACTGTACCCAACACCAGGTACTTCTAAACTGTACCCATCCCTAGGTACTGCTGTAACTCACTGTACCCAACCCCAGGTACTGCTGTAACTCACTGTACCCAACCCCAGGTACTTCTAATTGTACTCAACCCTAGGTACTGCTGTAACTCACTGTACCCAACCCTAGGTACTGCTGTAACTCACTGTACCCAACCCTAGGCACTGCTGTAACTCACTGTACCCAGTCCCAGGTACTTCTAAACTGTACCCAACCCTAGGTACTGCTGTAACTCACTGTACCCAACCCTAGGTACTGCTGTATCTCACTGTACCCAATCCTAGGTACTGCTGTAACTCACTGTACCCAACCCTAGGTACTGCTGTAACTCACTGTACCCAACCCCAGGTACTTCTAAACTGTACCCAACCCTAGGTACTGCTGTAACTCACTGTACCCAACCCTAGGTACTGCTTTAACTCACTGTACCCAACCCCAGGTACTTCTAAACTGTACCCAACCCTAGGTACTGCTGTAACTCACTGTACCCAACCCCAGGTACTTCTAAATTGTACCCAACCCTAGGTACTGCTGTAACTCACTGTACCCAACCCCAGGTACTTCTAAACTGTACCCAACCCTAGGTACTGCTGTAACTCACTGTACCCAACCCTAGGTACTGCTGTAACTCACTGTACCCAACCTCAGGTACTTTTAAACTGTACCCAACCCTAGGTACTGCTGTAACTCACTGTACCCAACACCAGGTACTTCTAAACTGTACCCAACCCTAGGTACTGCTGTAACTCACTGTACCCAACCCCAGGTACTGCTGTAACTCACTGTACCCAACCCCAGGTACTTCTAATTGTACCCAACCCTAGGTACTGCTGTAACTCACTGTACCCAACCCTAGGTACTGCTGTAACTCACTGTACCCAACCCTAGGCACTGCTGTAACTCACTGTACCCAGTCCCAGGTACTTCTAAACTGTACCCAACCCTAGGTACTGCTGTAACTCACTGTACCCAACCCTAGGTACTGCTGTATCTCACTGTACCCAATCCTAGGTACTGCTGTAACTCACTGTACCCAACCCTAGGTACTGCTGTAACTCACTGTACCCAACCCCAGGTACTTCTAAACTGTACCCAACCCTAGGTACTGCTGTAACTCACTGTACCCAACCCTAGGTACTGCTTTAACTCACTGTACCCAACCCCAGGTACTTCTAAACTGTACCCAACCCTAGGTACTGCTGTAACTCACTGTACCCAACCCCAGGTACTTCTAAACTGTACCCAACCCTAGGTACTGCTGTAACTCACTGTACCCAACCCCAGGTACTGCTGTAACTCACTGTACCCAACCCCAGGTACTTCTAAACTGTACCCAACCCTGGGTACTGCTGTAACTCACTGTACCCAACCCCAGGTACTTCTAAACTGTACCCAACCCTAGGTACTGCTGTAACTCACTGTACCCAACCCCAGGTACTGCTGTAACTCACTGTACCCAACCCCAGGTACTTCTAAACTGTACCCAACCCTAGGTACTGCTGTAACTCACTGTACCCAACCCTAGGTACTGCTGTAACTCACTGTACCCAACCCCAGGTACTTCTAAACTGTACCCAACCCTAGGTACTGCTGTAACTCACTGTACCCAACCCTAGGTACTGCTGTAACTCACTGTACCCAACCCTAGGTACTGCTGTAACTCACTGTACCCAACACTAGGTACTGCTGTAACTCACTGTACCCAACCCTAGGTACTGCTGTAACTCACTGTACCCAACCCCAGGTACTTCTAAACTGTACCCAACCCTAAGTACTGATGTAACTCACTGTACCCAACCCTAGGTACTGCTGTAACTCACTGTACCCAACCCTAGGTACTGCTGTAACTCACTGTACCCAATCCTAGGTACTGCTGTAACTCACTGTACCCAACCCCAGGTACTTCTAAACTGTACCCAACCCTAGGTACTGCTGTAACTCACTGTACCCAACCCTAAGTACTGCTGTAACTCACTGTACCCAACCCTAGGTAGTGCTGTAACTCACTGTACCCAACCCCAGGTACTGCTGTAACTCACTGTACCCAACCTCAGGTACTTCTACACTATGCCCAACCTTAGGTACTGCTGTAACTCACTGTATCCAAACCTAGGTACTGCTGTAACTCACTGTACCCAACCCCAGGTACTTCTAAACTGTACCCAACCCTAGGTACTGCTGTAACTCACTGTACCCAACCCCAGTTACTGCTGCAACTCACTGTACCCAACCCCAGGTACTGCTGCAACTCACTGTACCCAACCCTAGGTACTGCTGTAATTCACTGTACCCAACCCCAGGTACTGCTGTAACTCACTGTACCCAACCCCAGGTACTGATGTAACTCACTGTACCCAACCCCAGGTACTTCTAAACTGTACCCAACCCTAGGTACTGCTGTAACTCACTGTACCCAACCCTAGGTACCGCTGTAACTCACTGTACCCAACCCCAGGTACTTCTAAACTGTACCCAACCCTAGGTACTGCTGTAACTCACTGTACCCAACCCTAGGTACTGCTGTAACTCACTGTACCCAACCCCAGGTACTTCTAAACTGTACCCAAACCTAGGTACTGCTGTAACTCACTGTACCCAACCCCAGTGACTGCTGCAACTCACTGTACCCAACCCCAGTTACTGCTGCTACTCACTGTACCCAACCCCAGGTACTGCTGTAACTCATTGTACCCAACCCCAGGTACTGCTGTAACTCACTGTTCCCAACCCCAGATACTGCTGTAACTCACTGTACCCAACCCCAGGTACTGCTGTAACTCACTGTACCCAACCCCAGGTACTGCTGTAACTCATTGTACCCAACCCCAGGTACTGCTGTAACTCACTGTACCCAACCCCAGGCACGGATGTATCTCACTGTATCCAACCCCAAGTACTGATGTAACTCACTGTACCCAATCCCAGGTACTTCTAAACTGTACCCAACCCTAGGTACTGCTGTAACTCACTGTACCCAACCCTAGGTACTGCTGTAACTCACTGTACCCAACCCCAGGTACTTCTAAACTGTACCCAACCCTAGGTACTGCTGTAACTCACTGTACCCAACCCCAGTTACTGCTGCAACTCACTGTACCCAACCCCAGTTACTGCTGCAACTCACTGTACCCAACCCCAGGTACTGCAGTAACTCATTGTACCCAACCCCAGGTACTGCTGTAACTCACTGTTCCCAACCCCAGATACTGCTGTAACTCACTGTACCCAACCCCAGGTACTGCTGTAACTCACTGGACCCAACCCCAGGTACTGCTGTAACTCATTGTACCCAACCCCAGGTACTGCTGTAACTCACTGTACCCAACCCCAGGCACGGATGTATCTCACTGTATCCAACCCCAAGTACTGATGTAACTCACTGTACCCAACCCCAGTTACTGCTGCAACTCACTGTACCCAACCCCAGTTACTGCTGCAGCTCACTGTACCCAACCCCAGGTACTGCTGTAACTCATTTTACACAACCCCAGGTACTGCTGTAACTCACTGTACCCAACCCCAGGTACTGCTGTTACTCACTGTGCCCAACCACAGGTACTGCTGTAACTCACTGTACCCAACCCCAGGTACTGCTGTAACTCATTTTACACAACCCCAGGTACTGCTGTAACTCACTGTGCCCAACCACAGGTACTGCTGTAACTCATTGTACCCAACCCCAGGTACTGCTGTAACTCACTGTACCCAACCCCAGGTACGGATGTAACTCACTGTATCCAACACCAGGTACTGATGTAGCTCACTGTACCCAACCCCAGGTACTGCTGTAACTCACTGTACCCAACCCCAGGTACTGCTGTAACTCACTGTACCCAACCCCAGGTACTGATGTATCTCACTGTATCCAACCCCAAGTACTGATGTACCTCACTGTATTCAACCCCAGGTACTGATGTAGCTCACTGTACCCAACCCCAGGTACTGCTGTAACTCATTGTACCCAACCCCAGGTACTGCTGTAACTCACTGTACCCAACCCCAGGCATGGATGTATCTCACTGTATCCAACCCCAGGTACTGCTGTAACTCACTATGCCCAACCACAGGTACTGCTGTAACTCACTGTACCCAACCCCAGGTACTGCTGTAACTCACTGTGCCCAACCCCAGGTACTGCTGTAACTCACTGTGCCCAACCACAGGTACTGCTGTAACTCACTGTACCCAACCCCAGGTACTGCTGTAACTCACTGTGCCCAACCCCAGGTACTGCTGTAACTCACTGTGCCCAACCACAGGTACTGCTGTAACTCACTGTACCCAACCCCAGGTACTGCTGTAACTCACTGTACCCAACCCCAGGTACTGCTGTAACTCATTGTACCCAACCCCAGGTACTGCTGTAACTCATTGTACCCAACCCCAGGTACTGCTGTAACTCACTGTACCCAACCCCAGGTACTGCTGTAACTCACTATGCCCAACCACAGGTACTGCTGTAACTCACTGTACCCAACCCCAGGTACTGCTGTAACTCACTGTGCCCAACCCCAGGTACTGCTGTAACTCACTGTGCCCAACCACAGGTACTGCTGTAACTCACTGTACCCAACCCCAGGTACTGCTGTAACTCACTGTGCCCAACCCCAGGTACTGCTGTAACTCACTGTGCCCAACCACAGGTACTGCTGTAACTCACTGTACCCAACCCCAGGTACTGCTGTAACTCACTGTACCCAACCCCAGGTACTGCTGTAACTCATTGTACCCAACCCAAGGTACTGCTGTAACTCATTGTACCCAACCCCAGGTACTGCTGTAACTCACTGTACCCAACCCCAGGTACGGATGTAACTCACTGTGCCCAACCCCAGGTACTGCTGTAACTCACTGTGCCCAACCCCAGGTACTGCTGTAACTCACTGTACCCAACCCCAGGTACTGCTGTAACTCATTGTACCCAACCCCAGGTACTGCTGTAACTCATTGTACCCAACCCCAGGTACTGCTGTAACTCACTGTACCCAACCCCAGGTACAGATGTAACTCACTGTATCCAACACCAGGTACTGATGTATATCACTGTATCCAACCCCAGGTACTGCTGTACCTCACTGTACCCAACCCTAGGTACTGATGTACCTCACTGTACCAAACCCAGGTACTGATGTATATCACTGTATCCAACCCCAGGTACTGATGTACCTCACTGTACCCAACACCAGGTACGGCTGTATCTCACTGTACCCAACCCCAGGTACTGCTGTATCTCACTGTACCCAACCCGAGGTACTGATGTATCTCACTGTACCCAACCCCAGGTACTGCTGTAACTCACTGTACCCAACCCCAGGTACTTCTAAACTGTACCCAACCCTAGGTACTGCTGTAACTCACTGTACCCAACCCTAGGTACTGCTGTAACTCACTGTAACCAACCCCAGGTACTTTTAAACTGTACCCAACCCTAGGTACTGCTGTAACTCACTGTACCCAACACCAGGTACTTCTAAACTGTACCCAACCCTAGGTACTGCTGTAACTCACTGTACCCAACCCCAGGTACTGCTGTAACTCACTGTACTCAACCCCAGGTACTTCTAATTGTACCCAACCCTAGGTACTGCTGTAACTCACTGTACCCAACCCTAGGTACTGCTGTAACTCACTGTACCCAACCCTGGGTACTGCTGTAACTCACTGTACCCAACCCCAGGTACTTCTAAACTGTAACCAACCCTAGGTACTGCTGTAACTCACTGTACCCAACCCTAGGTACTGCTGTAAATCACTGTACCCAATCCTAGGTACTGCTGTAACTCACTGTACCCAACCATAGGTACTGCTGTAACTCACTGTACCCAACCCCAGATACTTCTAAACTGTACCCAACCCTAGGTACTGCTGTAAGTCGCTGTACCCAACCCTAGGTACTGCTTTAACTCACTGTACCCAACCCCAGGTACTTCTAAACTGTACCCAACCCCAGGTACTGCTGTAACTCACTGTACCCAACCCCAGGTACTTCTAAACTGTACCCAACCCTAGGTACTGCTGTAACTCACTGTATCCAAACCTCAGGTACTTCTACACTGTACCCAACCCTAGGTACTGCTGTAACTCACTGTACCCAACCCCAGATACTTCTAAACTGTACCCAACCCCAGGTACTGCTGTAACTCACTGTACCCAACCCCAGGTACTGCTGTAACTTACTGTACTCAACCCCAGGTACTGCTGTAACTCATTGTACCCAATCCCAGGTACTGCTGTAACTCATTGTACCCAACCACAGGTACTGCTGTAACTCACTGTACCCAACCCCAGGTACTGATGTATCTCACTGTATCCAACCCCAAGTACTGATGTACCTCACTGTATTCAACCCCAGGTACTGATGTATCTCCATGTACCCAACCCCAGGCACGGATGTATCTCACTGTATCCAACCCCAGGTACTGATGTAACTCACTGTACCCAACCCCAGTTACTGCTGCAACTCACTGTACCCAACCCCAGTTACTGCTGCAGCTCACTGTACCCAACCCCAGGTACTGCTGTAACTCATTGTACACAACCCCAGGTACTGCTGTAACTCACTGTGCCCAACCACAGGTACTGCTGTAACTCACTGTACCCAACCCCAGGTACTGCTGTAACTCACTGTGCCCAACCACAGGTACTGCTGTAACTCACTGTACCCAACCCCAGGTACTGCTGTAACTCACTGTGCCCAACCCCAGGTACTGCTGTAACTCACTGTGCCCAACCACAAGTACTGCTGTAACTCACTGTACCCAACCCCAGGTACTGCTGTAACTCATTGTACCCAACCCCAGGTACTGCTGTAACTCATTGTACCCAACCCCAGGTACTGCTGTAACTTACTGTACCCAACCACAGGTACTGCTGTAACTCACTGTACCCAACCCCAGGTACTGCTGTAACTCACTGTGCCCAACCACAGGTACTGCTGTAACTCACTGTACCCAACCCCAGGTACTGCTGTAACTCACTGTGCCCAACCCCAGGTACTGCTGTAACTCACTGTGCCCAACCACAGGTACTGCTGTAACTCGCTGTACCCAACCCCAGGTACTGCTGTAACTCATTGTACCCAACCCCAGGTACTGCTGTAACTCATTGTACCCAACCCCAGGTACTGCTGTAACTCACTGTACCCAACCCCAGGTACGGATGTAACTCACTGTATCCAACACCAGGTACTGATGTAGCTCACTGTACCCAACCCCAGGTACTGCTGTAACTCACTGTACCCAACCCCAGGTACTGCTGTAACTTACTGTACTCGACCCTAGGTACTGCTGTAACTCATTGTACCCAACCCCAGGTACTGATGTATCTCACTGTATCCAACCCCAGTTACTGATGTACCTCACTGTATCCAACCCCAGGTACTAATGTACCTCACTGTACCAAACCCCAGGTACTGCTGTACCTCACTGTACCCAACCCTAGGTACTGATGTACCTCATTGTACCAAACCCAGGTACTGATGTATATCACTGTATCCAACCCCAGGTACTGATGTACCTCACTGTACCCAACACCAGGTACGGCTGTATCTCACTGTACCCAACCCCAGGTACTGCTGTAACTCACTGTGCCCAACCCCAGGTACTTCTACACTATACCCAACCTTAGGTACTGCTGTAACTCACTGTATCCAAACCTAGGTACTGCTGTAACTCACTGTACCCAACCCCAGGTACTTCTAAACTGTACCCAACCCTAGGTACTGCTGTAACTCACTGTACCCAACCCCAGTTACTGCTGCAACTCACTGTACCCAACCCCAGGTACTGCTGCAACTCACTGTACCCAACCCTAGGTACTGCTGTAATTCACTGTACCCAACCCCAGGTACTGCTGTAACTCACTGTACCCAACCCCAGGTACTGATGTAACTCACTGTACCCAACCCCAGGTACTTCTAAACTGTACCCAACCCTAGGTACTGCTGTAACTCACTGTACCCAACCCTAGGTACCGCTGTAACTCACTGTACCCAACCCCAGGTACTTCTAAACTGTACCCAACCCTAGGTACTGCTGTAACTCACTGTACCCAACCCTAGGTACTGCTGTAACTCACTGTACCCAACCCCAGGTACTTCTAAACTGTACCCAAACCTAGGTACTGCTGTAACTCACTGTACCCAACCCCAGTGACTGCTGCAACTCACTGTACCCAACCCCAGTTACTGCTGCTACTCACTGTACCCAACCCCAGATACTGCTGTAACTCACTGTACCCAAACCCAGGTACTGCTGTAACTCACTGTACCCAACCCCAGGTACTGCTGTAACTCATTGTACCCAACCCCAGGTACTGCTGTAACTCACTGTACCCAACCCCAGGCACGGATGTATCTCACTGTATCCAACCCCAAGTACTGATGTAACTCACTGTACCCAATCCCAGGTACTTCTAAACTGTACCCAACCCTAGGTACTGCTGTAACTCACTGTACCCAACCCTAGGTACTGCTGTAACTCACTGTACCCAACCCCAGGTACTTCTAAACTGTACCCAACCCTAGGTACTGCTGTAACTCACTGTACCCAACCCCAGTTACTGCTGCAACTCACTGTACCCAACCCCAGTTACTGCTGCAACTCACTGTACCCAACCCCAGGTACTGCAGTAACTCATTGTACCCAACCCCAGGTACTGCTGTAACTCACTGTTCCCAACCCCAGATACTGCTGTAACTCATTGTACCCAACCCCAGGTACTGCTGTAACTCACTGTACCCAACCCCAGGCACGGATGTATCTCACTGTATCCAACCCCAAGTACTGCTGTAACTCACTGTACCCAACCCCAGGTACTGCTGTAACTCATTGTACCCAACCCCAGGTACTGCTGTAACTCATTGTACCCAACCCCAGGTACTGCTGTAACTCACTGTACCCAACCCCAGGTACGGATGTAACTCACTGTATCCAACACCAGGTACTGCTGTAACTTACTGTACTCAACCCCACGTACTGCTGTAACTCATTGTACCCAACCCCAGGTACTGCTGTAACTCACTGTACCCAACCCCAGGTACTGCTGTAACTTACTGTACTCAACCCCACGTACTGCTGTAACTCATTGTACCCAACCCCAGGTACTGCTGTAACTCACTGTACCCAACCCCAGGTACTGCTGTAACTTACTGTACTCGACCCTAGGTACTGCTGTAACTCATTGTACCCAACCCCAGTTACTGCTGCAGCTCACTGTACCCAACCCCAGGTACTGCTGTAACTCACTGTACCCAACCCCAGGTACTGCTGTAACTCACTATGCCCAACCACAGGTACTGCTGTAACTCACTGTACCCAACCCCAGGTACTGCTGTAACTCACTGTGCCCAACCCCAGGTACTGCTGTAACTCACTGTGCCCAACCACAGGTACTGCTGTAACTCACTGTACCCAACCCCAGGTACTGCTGTAACTCACTGTGCCCAACCCCAGGTACTGCTGTAACTCACTGTGCCCAACCACAGGTACTGCTGTAACTCACTGTACCCAACCCCAGGTACTGCTGTAACTCATTGTACCCAACCCCAGGTACTGCTGTAACTCATTGTACCCAACCCCAGGTACTGCTGTAACTCACTGTACCCAACCCCAGGTACGGATGTAACTCACTGTGCCCAACCCCAGGTACTGCTGTAACTCACTGTGCCCAACCCCAGGTACTGCTGTAACTCATTGTACCCAACCCCAGGTACTGCTGTAACTCATTGTACCCAACCCCAGGTACTGCTGTAACTCATTGTACCCAACCCCAGGTACTGCTGTAACTCACTGTACCCAACCCCAGGTACGGATGTAACTCACTGTGCCCAACCCCAGGTACTGCTGTAACTCACTGTGCCCAACCCCAGGTACTGCTGTAACTCACTGTACCCAACCCCAGGTACTGCTGTAACTCATTGTACCCAACCCCAGGTACTGCTGTAACTCATTGTACCCAACCCCAGGTACTGCTGTAACTCACTGTACCCAACCCCAGGTACAGATGTAACTCACTGTATCCAACACCAGGTACTGATGTATATCACTGTATCCAACCCCAGGTACTGCTGTACCTCACTGTACCCAACCCTAGGTACTGATGTACCTCACTGTACCAAACCCAGGTACTGATGTATATCACTGTATCCAACCCCAGGTACTGATGTATCTCACTGTACCCAACCCCAGGTACTGCTGTAACTCACTGTACCCAACCCCAGGTACTTCTAAACTGTACCCAACCCTAGGTACTGCTGTAACTCACTGTACCCAACCCTAGGTACTGCTGTAACTCACTGTAACCAACCCCAGGTACTTTTAAACTGTACCCAACCCTAGGTACTGCTGTAACTCACTGTACCCAACACCAGGTACTTCTAAACTGTACCCAACCCTAGGTACTGCTGTAACTCACTGTACCCAACCCAGGTACTGCTGTAACTCACTGTACTCAACCCCAGGTACTTCAAATTGTACCCAACCCTAGGTACTGCTGTAACTCACTGTACCCAACCCTAGGTACTGCTGTAACTCACTGTACCCAACCCTGGGTACTGCTGTAACTCACTGTACCCAACCCCAGGTACTTCTAAACTGTAACCAACCCTAGGTACTGCTGTAACTCACTGTACCCAACCCTAGGTACTGCTGTAAATCACTGTACCCAATCCTAGGTACTGCTGTAACTCACTGTACCCAACCATAGGTACTGCTGTAACTCACTGTACCCAACCCCAGATACTTCTAAACTGTACCCAACCCTAGGTACTGCTGTAAGTCGCTGTACCCAACCCTGGGTACTGCTTTAACTCACTGTACCCAACCCCAGGTACTTCTAAACTGTACCCAACCCTAGGTACTGCTGTAACTCACTGTACCCAACCCCAGGTACTTCTAAACTGTACCCAACCCTAGGTACTGCTGTAACTCACTGTATCCAAACCTCAGGTACTTCTACACTGTACCCAACCCTAGGTACTGCTGTAACTCACTGTACCCAACCCCAGGTACTGCTGTAACTTACTGTACTCAACCCCAGGTACTGCTGTAACTCATTGTACCCAATCCCAGGTACTGCTGTAACTCATTGTACCCAACCCCAGGTACTGCTGTAACTCACTGTACCCAACCCCAGGTACTGATGTATCTCACTGTATCCAACCCCAAGTACTGATGTACCTCACTGTATTCAACCCCAGGTACTGATGTATCTCCCTGTACCCAACCCCAGGCACGGATGTATCTCACTGTATCCAAACCCAGGTACTGATGTAACTCACTGTACCCAACCCCAGTTACTGCTGCAACTCACTGTACCCAACCCCAGTTACTGCTGCAGCTCACTGTACCCAACCCCAGGTACTGCTGTAACTCACTGTGCCCAACCACAGGTACTGCTGTAACTCACTGTACCCAACCCCAGGTACTGCTGTATCTCACTGTGCCCAACCACAGGTACTGCTGTAACTCACTGTACCCAACCCCAGGTACTGCTGTAACTCACTGTGCCCAACCCCAGGTACTGCTGTAACTCACTGTGCCCAACCACAAGTACTGCTGTAACTCACTGTACCCAACCCCAGGTACTGCTGTAACTCATTGTACCCAACCCCAGGTACTGCTGTAACTCATTGTACCCAACCCCAGGTACTGCTGTAACTCACTGTACCCAACCACAGGTACTGCTGTAACTCACTGTACCCAACCCCAGGTACTGCTGTAACTCACTGTGCCCAACCCCAGGTACTGCTGTAACTCACTGTGCCCAACCACAGGTACTGCTGTAACTCGCTGTACCCAACCCCAGGTACTGCTGTAACTCATTGTACCCAACCCCAGGTACTGCTGTAACTCATTGTACCCAACCCCAGGTACTGCTGTAACTCACTGTACCCAACCCCAGGTACGGATGTAACTCACTGTATCCAACACCAGGTACTGATGTAGCTCACTGTACCCAACCCCAGGTACTGCTGTAACTCACTGTACCCAACCCCAGGTACTGCTGTAACTTACTGTACTCGACCCTAGGTACTGCTGTAACTCATTGTACCCAACCCCAGGTACTGATGTATCTCACTGTATCCAACCCCAGTTACTGATGTACCTCACTGTATCCAACCCCAGGTACTAATGTACCTCACTGTACCAAACCCCAGGTACTGCTGTACCTCACTGTACCCAACCCTAGGTACTGATGTACCTCACTGTACCAAACCCAGGTACTGATGTATATCACTGTATCCAACCCCAGGTACTGATGTACCTCACTGTACCCAACACCAGGTACGGCTGTATCTCACTGTACCCAACCCCAGGTACTGCTGTAACTCACTGTGCCCAACCCCAGGTACTGCTGTAACTCACTGTGCCCAACCACAAGTACTGCTGTAACTCACTGTACCCAACCCCAGGTACTGCTGTAACTCATTGTACCCAACCCCAGGTACTGCTGTAACTCATTGTACCCAACCCCAGGTACTGCTGTAACTCACTGTACCCAACCACAGGTACTGCTGTAACTCACTGTACCCAACCCCAGGTACTGCTGTAACTCACTGTGCCCAACCACAGGTACTGCTGTAACTCACTGTACCCAACCCCAGGTACTGCTGTAACTCACTGTGCCCAACCCCAGGTACTGCTGTAACTCACTGTGCCCAACCCCAGGTACTGCTGTAACTTACTGTACTCAACCCCAGGTACTGCTGTAACTCATTGTACCCAACCCCAGGTACTGATGTATCTCACTGTATCCAACCCCAGTTACTGATGTACCTCACTGTATCCAACCCCAGGTACTGCTGTACCTCACTGTACCCAACCCTAGGTACTGATGTACCTCACTGTACCAAACCCAGGTACTGATGTATATCACTGTATCCAACCCCAGGTACTGATGTACCTCACTGTACCCAACCCCAGGTACTGCTGTATCTCACTGTACCCAACCCCAGGTACTGATGTATCTCCCTGTGTCCAACCTCAGGCACTTCAGCATCTCACTGTATCCAACTCCAAGTACTTCCGTGAGTATGAGAGATGTTGGTGCTTCCTGACTTGTCCAGTAACTGGTTTTCTGTTGCACTGAGAAATTAACCTGATTCAATATTATCTTTTATTTATTAGGTGCCAGAAAATGCATGGAGCACTGTGCATGGGGCAGACATATAAACAGCATAAATAGAACTGTACAGTGCAGCAGAACATGCTGGCACTATATAAGTATCTAATAATAAATAATAATAATAAGTAGAATAGACAACAGGGGAAGCATCTCGTAAGTACATAGCATGAATACAAATAATAAAGTTAGGGCAACTCTCCAGCTTACAGGAGCAGGCAGTGGTAGCTGCATGGAAGGCACAACGGCTCTCAATGACCCCATATCCCTTATATATGTGAGCAAGCAGTGTCATGGTCGCTGAAGGGGGCAAGAAGTACTGGCGCTAAGGATGAGTAACGTGCCCTGCCCAATAGCTTACAATCTAAATAAGATATATCTCCGGGACAGTGGTACTCCCAGGCACACTGAGTACTCTCCTTTTCAATATGTTCTTATCTGCAATTCTGAGAATAATAATATATTTTACCGTAATAGTTTCCTTGTCAGTCGGGTGCAGCATGAAAACCACTTCTTGAACATACTGGATCTTACGTTTGCTACTAAAGGTGAGAATCTCGTCTAACATTAAACCAGCAGCAATGTGTCTGGGAAACCCCAGATTTCCTGTCCCAATGGCCGGGAAGGTTATGGATGTCAGGTGTCTCTTCTCTGCGATCTTCAGGCAGGTCTCTATTATGGATCTAAGGATCTAATACAGAATACAATGCATCATAAATATAATGATGGTTTCTAGCTGTGCCAACGCTGAGAACTGAGTGGGAATATCCCGGAACAGTTACCACCTGCTGATCAATAGTGGTCATTCCGAGTTGTTCGCTCGCTGCCGTTTTTAGAAGAATAGCGATCAGGCTAAAAATGGGCGATTCTGCGCATGCGTATAGGCCGCAGGGCGCACGCACTAAGTATTTTCACACAAAACTATGCAATTTTACACAGGTCCGAGCGACGCTGATCGGTGAGTGATTGACAGGAAGTGGGTGTTTCTGGGCGGAAACTGACCGTTTTCCGGGAGTGTGCTAAAAAATGTAGGTGGGTCAGGCTAAAATGCAGGAGTGGCTGGAGAAACGGGGGAGTGGCTGGCCGGACGCTGGGCGTGTTTGCGACGTCAAACCAGAAACTAAACGGGATGAGGTAATCGCAATCTAGGAGTAGGTCTGGAGTTACTCAGAAATTGCAGGAAAAGATTTTCGAGCAATTCTGCTAATCTTTCGTTCGCAATTCTGCTATGCTAAGATACGCTCCCAAAGGGCGGCGGCCTAGCGTGTGCAATGCTGCTAAAAGCAGCTAGCGAGCTAACAACTCGGAATGAGGGCCAATAGTTCAAAGAGCATTTCTAACAACTGATTGGCTGCCATCATTTTTTCCTAATATATTGTGCATGCATTCTAAAAATATATATATAAAAGAATGATTGGGCAAAGATCATATAAATAAATTTGTCCGCTGGTGTTTTCTGGTAAGATGTCCGCTCAGTAGTTTTTACTTATAATAGCTATATGTCCTTTTTTGTGTTTTTACTATCTTGCAGTAGACCAAATGGGAAGGACAAATAACTTGTTGACATGTAGTTAAATGGTTTCTCGCTACAAGCTGTCTCTTAACTGTACATGATTCATCAGCCACAATGTCTGTTATGGGCCCTGATTCAAATGTTGTTGGAGGTGCGCCTTGTGCTGCAAAGTCCAATTATGGGTACTTTGCGCATGCCCATGACCCATTGAACACAGGATGGCAGAAGACTGTCAGTGATTGACAATCTGCTGCCATTTGAAGAGCGGGGTGGGGGAGGCGATGACAAACAGAGGCATGTTGCTGCTATTTAGGAGGAGGGAAGAAGCCAGGGATCTCCGTCAGTGCACAGAGATTTCCCGGCCTCTACATAAGGAGGGCCTGCGCTTCCCCATGGCCGCAAATGGTGCCGGGAAGACCCGATACGGAGTCCTTGGACGCAGTTCAGATCAGTAATGCATAAAGTAGGCGTGATACCCCTGCTGCATTATCATATTAGTGCTAGCGTTGCTGCTTCTATGCAAGCAGGAGCGATAGCTACTCCAACCACATCTAAAATAGCCCCATTGTGCATGACTCATCAACTACAATAACATCACGTCTGAGTCACCAGGCTTTACCTGTCCTGATTGTTTGTGAGTCAGACAGTGAATAAAAAGCTGAATTTACATCAGTAAGCTGGAAAATGTAAGTAGCCTGCTGGCGCTGCAATCACTACTCTGCTTCAGTCACACTTTATCAGGCAGACAAAAGAAAAAATATACAGCCTGGGTTTTGTTTTTTTCTTTTGTATCTATTTACTTCTCTGCTAGTTCCACTGTACCCCACCACTAGTTCCACTATACCCCTCTGCTCTGCTAGTCCCACTGTAACCCTCTGCTAGTCCCACTGTACCCCTCTGCTAGTCCCACTGTACCCCTCTGCTAGTCCCACTGTACCCCTCTGCTAGTCCCACTGTACCCCTCTGCTAGTCCCACTGTACCCCTCTGCTAGTCCCACTGTACCCCTCTGCTAGTCCCACTGTACCCCACCACTAGTTCCACTATACCCCTCTGCTCTGCTAGTCCCACTGTACCCCTCTGCTAGTCCCACTGTACCCCTCTGCTAGTCCCACTGTACCCCTCTTCTAGTTCCACTGTACCCCTCTGCTAGTCCCACTGTACCCCTCTGCTAGTCCCACTGTACCCCTCTTCTAGTTCCACTGTACCCCTCTTCTAGTTCCACTGTACCCCCCTGCTAGTCCCACTGTACCCCTCTTCTAGTCCCACTGTACCCCTCTGCTAGTCCCACTGTACCCCTCTTCTAGTCCCACTGTACCCCTCTTCTAGTCCCACTGTACCCCTCTGCTAGTCCCACTGTACCCCACCACTAGTTCCACTATACCCCTCTGCTCTGCAAGTCCCACTGTACCCCTCTGCTAGTCCCACTGTACCCCACCACTAGTTCCACTATACCCCTCTGCTCTGCTAGTCCCACTGTACCCCTCTGCTAGTCCCACTGTACCCCTCTGCTAGTCCCACTGTACCCCTCTTCTAGTTCCACTGTACCCCTCTGCTAGTCCCACTGTACCCCTCTTCTAGTCCCACTGTACCCCTCTTCTAGTCCCACTGTACCCCTCTGCTAGTCCCACTGTACCCCACCACTAGTTCCACTATACCCCTCTGCTCTGCTAGTCCCACTGTACCCCTCTGCTAGTCCCACTGTACCCCTCTGCTAGTCCCACTGTACCCCACCACTAGTTCCACTATACCCCTCTGCTCTGCTAGTCCCACTGTACCCCTCTGCTAGTCCCACTGTACCCCTCTGCTAGTCCCACTGTACCCCTCTGCTAGTCCCACTGTACCCCTCTGCTAGTCCCACTGTACCCCACCACTAGTTCCACTATACCCCTCTGCTCTGCTAGTCCCACTGTACCCCTCTGCTAGTCCGACTGTACCCCTCTTCTAGTTCCACTGTACCCCTCTTATAGTTCCACTGTACCCCTCTGCTAGTCCCACTGTACCCCTCTTCTAGTCCCACTGTACCCCTCTGCTAGTCCCACTGTACCCCTCTTCTAGTCCCACTGTACCCCTCTTCTAGTCCCATTGTACCCCTCTGCTAGTTCCACTGTACCCCTCTGCTAGTCCCAATGTACCCCTCTGCTCTGCTAGTCCCACTGTAACCCTCTGCTAGTCCCAATGTACCCCTCTGCTCTGCTAGTCCCAATGTACCCCTCTGCTCTGCTAGTCCCACTGTAACCCTCTGCTAGTCCCATTGAACCCCACCACTAGTTCCACTGTACCCCTCTGCTAGTCCCAATGTACCCCTCTGCTCTGCTAGTCCCACTGTAACCCTCTGCTAGTCCCAATGTACCCCTCTGCTCTGCTAGTCCCACTGTAACCCTCTGCTAGTCCCAATGTACCCCTCTGCTCTGCTAGTCCCACTGTACCCCTCTGCTAGTCCCAATGTACCCCTCTGCTCTGCTAGTCCCACTGTAACCCTCTGCTAGTCCCAATGTACCCCTCTGCTCTGCTAGTCCCACTGTACCCCTCTGCTAGTCCCAATGTACCCCTCTGCTCTGCTAGTCCCACTGTACCCCTCTGCTAGTCCCAATGTACCCCTCTGCTCTGCTAGTCCCACTGTAACCCTCTGCTGGTCCCATTGAACCCCACCACTAGTTCCACTGTACCCCTCTGCTAGTCCCAATGTACCCCGCTGCTAGTCCCATTGAACCCCACCACTAGTTCCACTGTACCCCTCTGCTAGTCCCACTATACCCCTCTGCTCTTCTTGTTCCACTCTACCCCTCTGCTAGTCCCATTGAACCCCACAACTAGTTCCACTGTACCCCTCTGCTAGTCCCACTATACCCCTCTACTCTGCTAGTCCCACTGTACCCCTCTACTCTGCTAGTCCCACTATACCCCTCTACTCTGCTAGTCCCACTATACCCCTCTACTCTGCTAGTCCCACTATATCCCTCTACTCTGCTAGTCCCACTATACCCCTCTGCTCTGCTGATCTTAATTGCCATTGCTCAATTTCCATTGATTTGAAACTAGAGGTGGGTACACACAGCAATAAATTAAATGAGGTCGCTCATTTTGACCCTTCCTGAGCGGCGGCGTTGTGTATGCAGCCACCAAGCGATTCGCAGCCCCGTGGGTCAATGAACAGAAGTAAATCCTGTTCCTCACCACACAACTGACCCTAAGGATGACCTATAAACACAATTGACTTAATTTAATATTTCCTTCTAATTTTCTCAACGAGAAACTTTTGGCCTAAGGGATGCCGTGAATTATTATTTTTTTAATACTCTAGGGTTCCGTGATTCAAAAAACTTTGGGAACCACTGGCCTAGGTAATTAGCAGAACGGGGTAATGCCACATCTGAGTCATATTGCCTGAACTGAATTTGGCCTTAAAAATCCAATAAAAAAAATGTTACCTTCTCTGATGAACCTTTTCCCTGGTCCCATACTGGAGCCACGGCATGAATGACGATGTCACATGACAAGTTGCAGCCCTCAGTCACAAACACAGATCCGTCTTCCACCTTGTCTCCAGAGCTCCCTATCGATAGGAGGCTTTGCAGGTTCTTCCCTGCCCTATTGGACAGAGCTTTCGATGCTCCTCCGCTCTCAAGGTTAAGATCTCTGCCCACGCTGTTTACAATCACGCTGGTCTAATAATCAGAGAACGGTAAGTGACCCACGCAGTTATACAATAGCGACATGTACAACATTTTATAACCGTCAAAAGGTCGACAGGGTCTAGGTCGACACCAAATGGTTGACATGCACAAGATCGACATGTGAAATAGGTCGACACAATGAAACTGACGAAATAGAAATGGTTGGCACGTAAAAAGGTCGACATGAGGTTTTTCATGTTTTTTTTGTTGTCAAACGTTAGCTTTCAGCACATGGAATGCCAATTGGTAAACCGCGTTCGCTTGCCATGCTTTGGGCAAGGTGCCTACCGCTGCGCTCTGCACAGGTTACCGCTCCCAATTGTAGTCCACATGGATGGTAAAGTATGAAAAAATTGAAAGCATGACAAAAAAAACCCATAAAAACTAATGTCGACCATTTGAACCTGTCGACCTTTTGACCACGTTGACTGTCAACCTATTATCCAGAAACTGACTGAACACAACAACTAGCAGGGAACCACGTGCTGGCCAAACGTCTGGGCAATTTAAAAAGATAAGATAACGATCCGTCAGATGCGGCGTCCTATCTCAGACATTCGCGTGAGACGGAACAGTTGCGAGCAATTGCATGGTTGCCACCCAGTGATGCCATTTCGCGGGCGGCGCAGTCCGTCAATGGATGGATCAGTCCATCCGCTCTTTCAGTCTCCGCCGGTGTGCGTGTGCATGGGGCAATGTATGCGCAGTGTGCATTTGCTTTGTACATCACATGCGTAGTTTGCAGATATCCGGGAAATCCGGACGCTTTTGGGGCCTGATCCAGAGATGTGCGTAAACTCATTGGTTTATGGGCATCTCCGATGTTTGTGGAACTGCGCATGTGCAGAACGAGCCCTGCGAGATGGCACGCAGTGCACCCCAGCTGCAGCACGACTGACATGCTGCCGCCATTTGGGGTTGGCACAGGGTGGCGCTGCCTGTATTTCCAGAAAACGGGGGTTCAAAGACTAAGCTGCTGTGCTCTCTGACTCAGGCTCTGGCCTTCCATCCTTTTATTGTAAATGTTCCCTGTACGATGTTCTGGCGTCACATAAATAATAGATAATAATGACAATAAGAAATACTATATATGGCCGACATGTACAGAATCATCGATCACACAATGACCAGTGTAGATAACACTTACTGTTGCATCTTGGATAAATCCCTCTGTGACTTTGATAACTAGCTTCTCGTTGGTCGTCATTTGACAATTAGATGCACCCGACCCGGAGTCTCTGTCTTTGGGTGGACTCATCGCGGCTCTTTGCATTCTGGGCTTTGGGGGGGAATTAAAGTTCTGACCTCCAAAAACTTCTTTCAAACTATTAGTTAAAGCTACAATTGTCTCTTTGTTAGAGTCCACCAAGCAAATGTTTTCAATGGAGCCTACCCCATCTTTGTGCTCCACGTACGCTCTGATGGACTTTACAATATTTTCTGCACAATTGTGGATGGGAAATCCAAAAATACCGGAGCTGACAGCTGGTATTGCAATGGACCTATGACCGTTCGTTGCGGCCAGCTCTAAACTTCTCGTTATCGCTTTCTGCAGAAGGAGCTCACACTCTGTCGGTGAACTAGAGTTCCATCTTGGTCCAACTGCATGTATAACTTGCTTACACGGCAGGTTACCGGCATCAGTAATGACTGCACTACCGGCTGGCAACGGACCCTCCTTCTTGACAATAAGATCACAATCATCTTGGAGTTTGGATCCTGCAGCTTTCAGTATGGCCCATGCCAGACCCCCAATGTGCTTTAAGTCCCCATTGGCTGCATTAACGATAACATCTACATTTTGTTGACAGAGATCATCTTTACATACCGAGATGGTCACCCCATTTGGTAGCTTTGTTTGGCATTGGGGTTCAACCAGAAAGTTTTCATTAGGCTCCATTTCATCTTCTCCATCCTTCTGCAAATATATCAGACATTTGAATTTAGTCTTTGCAAATGTAACATAGTCTTTCTCATTCGTCATACATAACTTCTTAGATCCGGGTTTATCAATGCACAAAGTGTCGGAATAGAGAGAAGAAAGAACCCTTTCTATAAGAGTAGCTGCCCGCTGTACAGACAGCTTTGTGCCTGACATCTGTATGTTCCTATGTCTTATGGCAATCCTGACATTATCTCTCCTTAAGTTATCCCAAATCTGCTTCTTCTCCTCCTTCATGAACTGCAAGACCGCTGGCGATTTAACCTGGATGTTTTTCTGCATTGGAGAGTTTTTCTCCAGAAATTCATGGATCGCTTGGTAACTCTGTTGTACAGGTATAGAGAGACCTGTGATGACCACGTCACTCTCTGCTCCGGTAGGGAATTCCTGGATAAGGACTGAGCATCTCTCAACATTAAATGACCCCGACAGTTCCGAGTGAAGTCTTTTCCACTCGGGAATTTGTAGGACGCTCTTATCGTCAATTGGAACTTGCCTAAGAATTAATTCTTGTTTCATTTGTTCTTCTGCCTCTGCCAAATCTTTCTTTGAGTAACCAGTCAGTGTAACATCACCATCTTCAATCAAAACCAGAGCGTTAATATTGTGGCGTAGAAAGAGTAGGCAGGACAGTTCTTCATTATCAGCGAACATCAGGAACTGGAAGATGTGAGGGTTCAACTCAATGGATTTCGATTTCAGTTGCAGATTAATATTGAATATTTCACATTTGGCGCTGAGAACCTCCTCTCGCAGTCCGGTGAGCCTTAGATTCCCCGCCGACGTGTCGTATTCCATCTGCAGCTCTGGGGTATCCCCCAGTATCTTTTTCTCCAGACCACTGTTACGTATAATCTGATAAAGGGCCGGGGACACGGCTACAGTCGTGGTGGAGCTTTGGCTTTTTCTTTCGATCTGTCTTGTGGTTTCCTCTACCAGTTTTCTGAATGTGGGCTCAATCCTAGTAACATCCTTCAAAGTGCCGGCCAGGAAGACCGTTTTCTCGGCAGGGTCTAGTTTGATCAACACGCCTTCATAAGTGGGGCTAGAGACCTGACCTCTGATGGCTTCCCATACTGAGGGATTCACTTTACAGTCTGTGACTTTGTATTTGGAAATAATAAGCGAGTACTCGGCTGAGACCTCCTCCTTCCAAGTCCGGATGACTTTGGCCATGGTCCTGAGATGTGTGGCCAAGGTGCTACAAAAACATAATGTGATGACTGGGTTTGGGCGGTTTGCATCTGGCCATATGATCTTACAGTTCTTAGCCACCATGTTTGTCTCCATATTCTGTTTTAATTTAGCATCGCTCAAGATAAATTCCAATACGTACGCACTTATAGGACACTCGAGAGGCTGCGGCTCTTCTATACAAGGCCTTTGCTTCCCATATAGGGCTATACGGTGTTCTGGATAATACGGATAAACAGATATTGTCTTCTTATCAAAGGTATGTTTCTGTGATAGTGTCGCTTTAACGGCTGCAACACATAAAGGCACAAAGATATTTATTTATTTATAGCAAGAACTGTACAGTGAAGCCATTTCAAGTATCACTTATGTCAGTATTGTGTATTTAGGGTTACTGAATGAGCAGAAATATGGGGTTTTGCAAAAATCATACATTCCATTTGTCAGGCTATATTGCTCTAGATTACATATGGGCCTCTAAAAGCAACAGTTATCACGTGCAGCAGTTACTAATTTACTAATTAGTGACTAATTTGAAGAGATATTCCAGTTAATATATTGGTTTCCTATAGAATAATCTAGAATAGATGGTGATAACACTCCATTAAATAAAGTGATAGTCACACTTACTTACTTTGATTATCACCTCTGTGGGAGAAGCTAGGAGAGAAGAGGTAAGTGGCCAGTGATGGGGGTGGGGACAGACTAGTCACATCATTAGGCTCCGCCCTCTCATGGAAAAAAAATGCTGCAAACAGCGTAAAAGAAGAGGAGGTGGGGCCAAGTGACCCAATTATCACAGAAAAGTCATATTGGCCACGCCCCCTCTCCATGGGCCCGGCATTACTCTTACCCACCCTACCCGCTGCAGTAGGAACTGGGCCGTATGTTGGCGAGCCACCCACTCTTCCCGGGAACCTGGGGGAGGCCCTGAAAATTTGGGAAGCCCTGCAGGTTCTGGGAGAGCAGATAAGCATAGATATAGTGTATGGTCATTTTTACTTTTTTTTTAATATAATGACTTCTCTTATTATTTGCACTTTTTCTCTATGTGTAACAAGGAATTCCATTGTCTATATTAGGGTGTGGGCCAGGGGTAGGGGGAATAAGCGGCTCAGGGAACCTTCACTACGCCCCTTAGAGACATAAGAGCCTATTTAGTAAATTTTAAAAAGGCTTTTCTTCAGCATTTCTCCTAAAAAATAGTGCGTCTGCGTATTTAGGGCCTAATTCACACCTGCTTGCTCGCTAGGGTTTTTGCGCACTGCTGCGAGCAGATAGTCGCCGCTCATAGGGGAGTGTATTTTCTCTTTGCAAGTGTGTGATCGCATGTGCAGCCGGGTGGTACAAAAAACTTTGTGCAGTTTCTGAGTAGCCCAGAACTTACTCAGTCGCTGCGATCACTTCAGCCTGTACGGGACCGGAATTGACGTCAGACACCCGCCCTGCAAACACTCGGACACGCCTGCGTTTTTCCAACCACTCCCAGAAAACGGTTAGTTTCCACCCACAAACGCCTTCTTCCTGTCAATCTCCTTGCGATCGGCTGTGCAAATGGATTCTTCGTAAAACCCATCGCACAGCAACAATCCGCTTTGTACCCGTGCGACGCGCCTGCGCATTGCGGTGCATACGCATGCGCAGTTCTGACCTGATCGCAGCGCTGCAAAAAATGCTAGCAAGCGATCAGGTCTGAATTACCCCCTTAGCGCAGAGGAAACTGCACTTTTGTCATGTCAGACGCTTGCAACCCCCACATATAGGACTGGTGACTTTGCAGGAACACAATGTATATAAAACAGAGAAGTGAATATTTAAGAACTTATTCAGTAAGGATTGCAGGTTCTGCTAAAAAGTAGTTTCTGCGATCAAATAGTTGCCGACCAGAAATAGAGAAAAACCGCCCATTGCAGAAATTGCGAACGTATCGCAATACACGGGCTGATCACAAAACCATACGCAATTCCCAGAACATCAAAGATTTTTCCTATCTTCGCCAGGCAAGGTCGTCCACAATTCTTGTGACACAAGAAGCTGGAAGTGGCCATCGCTGACGTCAGACGCCCTCCTTAAAAACACCTGGGAACGCCTGCGTTTTTCACACATACCCAGAAAACGTCAGGTTTCCACCCATGCAGGCTCCCTGTCAGTCAAACACGACTGTATTGCGATCACAATGTGTACGCAATTTCTGTTGCTAATTTTACTCGCACGTGAGCGATGCAAACGCTTCGTATGCGCAGTCGTTCGATAACTGGAGGGATTGTGAATTGCAAATTTTGCAAACCTTATTGAATGAGGTCCTTAGTGTCTTCTCTGGCAGTCCACTTGCACTTTTAGGATTTTTTTACTAAATAGACCCCTAAGACTGCATGGGAGCATCTGGCTCCTGCATGACTTGTCCTCCTCTGCAAAATGTGGGGAGGTCATGCAGCACATCCAATCAGAGTAGGAGAGGATGCAGCGTATCCAATCAGAGGAGGAGGGAATCCAGTGAATCATACAACACATGCTCTCCCTCTAAGGGCTCTTTCTGTAAATTAGCCATTGAGTGGGACAGGTGAGGAGCAAAAGTAAGTGGAATTTGAGGTGGTTTGAGTGGTATGTGTAGGTGGTGTAAGTGTTATGTAGGGTTCATGTGGGGAGGTCTTAGTGCCATATGGGTAAGGTGCCAGTCGTAAGTCAAGGGCATGTGTGGGAGATCTGAGTGGCATATGAGGAGATCTGAGAGGCATGTGCGGGAGATTTGAGTTTCATGTGCGGGAGATCTGAGTGGCATGTGAAGAGATCTGAGTGGCATGTGAGATCTGAGAGGCATGTGAGGAAATCAGAGACGTGAGGAGATCTGAGTGGCTTGTGAGGAGATCTGAGTGGCATGTGAGGAGATCTGAGTGGCATGTGAGGAGATCTGAGAGGCATGTGAGGAGATCTGAGAGGCATGTGAGGAGATCTCAGTGGCATATGGAGGTGGTTTGCAGTACACGTGGGCTCTGAGTGCTTGTGGGGATCGGAGCTTCTAAAAACATTTTATGGCAAAAGGGGTCATGTGAGGAAGTCTCAGTAGCATGTGAAAGGAATGTGAGGAGGTCTGGTTGGCATGTGAGGAGGTCTCAGTGGCATGTCGGGTCATGTGAGGAAGGTCTGAGAGTTGGGGCATGTGGTGAGGTCTGAGTGGCATGCGGAGGGCACGTAAGAAGGTCTCAGTGGCATATGGAGGGCATGTGAGGAGGTTTCAGTGGCATATGGAGGGCATGTAAAGAGGTCTGAGAGGCATGTGGAGGGCATGTAAGGAGGTCTTAGAGGCATGTGGAGAGCATGTGAGGTGGGTGAGTAGCATATGGAGGGCATGTGAGAAGGTCTGAGTGGCATATGGAGGGTATGTGAGGAGGTCTGAGTGGAATATAGAGGGCATGTGAGGAGGTCTGAGTGGCATGTGGAGGGCATGTGAGGAGATGTGAGTGGCATATGGAGGGCACATGAGTAGGTCTAAGCGGTGTATAGAGAGATGTGAAAAGCACAAGGATAATGTAGGCGTACATGTGGGCACTGAGGGCCGGCAAGAGTCTGGGGGTTTGGAAAGGCATTTTAAGAGTGCAGATGGTTCACTTGTGGTGAGCTGAAGGCATCTGGGGATATTTTGGAGCAAGTGAAAGGTCAGAGTCGCATCTGGTAAAATTTAGAACATGCGTAGGACATGTTGGGGCATACTTGGGTTGAGTGATATGAGATTAGCAAGGTCATTTTGGGTTTGTTTTTAAATTCTATAAATTAGTTACAGTAGGTTGTCCATGACTTGTCTATGTAATGTGAGATAAAGTCTTTATCATCCTGTTTCTGTAAATATATCTGCAGCTCGGTACCAGTATACAGAAATGGTAACAGCAGGTCACTCACTTTGTACGTCATGGAACGTTATCAGCGCTGCGTCTTCCTCAGGTAACATCAACACCTTCTCTACTCTGCCACCTCCATGCTTTGGGCTCTCAAAATAAATGATGACAAAATCTTCGGATGTGTTGGGGGGCAACCCCTCAGCTCTGATTGATCGGGTCTCTCCTAGAGGCTTCGCCGTCCATTTGAGCTGTCTCACTCTGGTGTTGTCAGAAAAGGTTTGGCTAAAGCTGAGAACATCTGGTTAAAGAAAAGCCAACGATCTTCAATAAAGATTAAAGTGAACTTGGAGCAATATGGAGCAAAAAGTTACTAAGCGGCCAAATTATCAAGAAACTACAAATGAGACATACAGTCTACGTGCAGAAAAAAAAGAATGTGGTCATTATGAGACTAGGACGCTCGAGGAGACTGTGCTGATCAATGTGAGATGAGCGACTTATATATATGTGTATGATGGAGTCTGAATCTGTACACGAAGTGCAACAGTGTAGCAGCCAGGGTTGGACTGGCCCACATGGGTACATGGAAAACCATGGTGGGGCCCACTGCCTGAAGGCTCACCTCCTCCTCTAGGGATCAGGTTCCAGACTGTGCACTTGAATTATACAGTATACATATGTTACCTTATACTACACAGGACTAGGATATATTCTCTACAGTGCATTAATCTGGTACATTATCATGCAGCACTAGTAGTATTTAATGTATATATTTTTTAAGGGGCCCAGACCAGACACTCTCTAACGGTTAGCCAAACCTCTGTAGTGGCTGGGCACACCGCACCTGGAGACTGACCACACCCCTATACATGGGTCAATATCACTGCAATTCCCAGGTGTGCTGTTCAGGCAGAGGTCCAACACTGGAAGCAGACAAAGCTTTTTTCCAATACAAGTTTTGGTCTGCTCTGTATACAGTACATCAGTCACACACAAAATATGTGTTATATATCAATTTAATCAGTACAGTCTCCCGCTGCATCCTAGTTGCACTGCGTTGCAAATAAGACACCTTTATGGCAAAAAGGCACCCAACACCAGCAGAGTAGCACGGGGCCTGGCTGCTCGCTCTCACCAAACATCTTGCGCAGCATGGCGTATTGAGGCTGGATGTATATAGTAGCAAAATATTTTAACTTACTGAAACGGTTTTTAACAATGTATTTTTTGTTGTATTTTGTCTTTTATGGTTCTAGAAAATGATTTAGCCTCACCGATGTCACAGGTGAAGGTTATAGCAACGGAGCAGATCTCCGGAATCGTCTCCACGTTGAAGTCTCCACTATCACTGATATTTTCCACCAAGAGGTTCAACATCTCAGGTGAGTGGCTGTCCTGGACGTTCCCGATCAGGACCACATTGGAGGGGGCGTCCCGTGCTACATGTTCTTCACGTTCCATTTCATTAAGTGGTTCTCTTGGAGCTGTTAAATTAAAAACCAATGGAGTTAAAACCCAAACTTCTATCGCCATGAAATCACATTTCCAAAACGCTATTACTGACCAGCACATGATACTGATCACCCGAACCTGGACTTGTCGGAAGAGCGCGAGTCAGCTGCTGACGGGGGCATTGTCTCCCTTTGCAGAGCGCGATGCTGCTCTTATTGGACATGTGGATTCACCTTGGACAAGTGGACCAAACGGCACCGGGGATAAGGTGAGTATATGTGAGTGGGTTTATTAAAGTTATACTTCCTACAGTGTGTGTGTGTGTGTGTGTGTGTGTGTGTGTGTGTGTGTGTGTGTGTGTGTGTGTGTGTGTGCTATCTTTATTTTATTATTTATTTTGCTGGGGAACTATAGGTACCAGCAGGCCCTTAATGCTCCACATGCTGGGACCTGTAGAGGCAATATTATTCTAACTAGTATTAGCTCGGCACCACCGCCCAGGGGTGCCGGGGATAGCCCCATGCTTAACCCTAGCCCTCGGGTCTCCTCAGGAGGGGGGGTCCCTTCTTTTTGAGGAATCCCAAAACTGCGGTGGCTAGTTGGTGGGGCTAAATACTGTGGCCGGGGGACCCCATCAAGTGTGTCTTCTGGCTGCGGCATTACCTCTCCCCCCTTTTTTGCTAGTAAGAGCCCAGTGATGGTTGTTGGAAATATGGGGGCTCCCTATGCATCTTTTCCCTGTACTTCAAGTACCAGGATGCCAATTGTCAGGGACCGGAGCCTTACCTCCGGCCGGAGGTCCTGGGTTTCGCCGCTCCGACGGTTGGCAGGGCTGCGGCACTGGGATTCTGCTGTGGTGCGGACCTCTGGTGCGTCCATTTGGGGGTAGGCTGGGGATCTGAAGCACTCTGGCAGGGAGCTGATGCAGCAGAGGGCTCTGGCAGGGAGTGCGGCTTCCAGGAGGCAGGGAATGCAGTCTGCATACTGGTTCCCTGTGTGTGTCCTCTCTGCTGGGGGCCGCTATGTTGGAGACCAAGCAAAGCCAATTTAATCCCACTCTGTGTGCAGCCAATCCAGGGCCGGCTCCCCTTACAAAAAGGGGCTGGTCCAGACTAAGGGTGCCAGTGCTTTAAGTTGCTTTATTACGTAAGGTGCTCTATCTCTGTGCTCCCAGGTTGTTCCAGGTGCCCTGGTTCCGGTTATTATCTTTCGCTGCAGCAGTCCCATTGCCTTCAGTCCGCCTCTTCTCGTAGAGTGCCCACCGGTACCCTAAGCCGTAGAGGAATCCTGAGCACTACGGGGACCTCCGCAGTCTTCAGTTCTTTTGAGGCAGAGTTCTTCAGCCTAGTCTTTCAAGCCACAGTTCCCAAGCCTGCAGTTCTTTATCCTCAGTCTCGTTTTTTAACTACAACTTACTGACTCCTAGTTCTGCCTACATCTACCATTGACCTTTTGTCTCATGAGAAGGAACTATATCCAGCCCCCTCGTCTTCTTGATCCACAGGCAGTCGCTTCCTCGGGCAAATCTCAATCGCCGGATCCTCAGTTCCAGCCGAGCGTGACACCAATAAAGGGGTTCCTCACTTTCCAAGAAATCCCAAGGCTGTGGTGACCAGCTTGATGGGGCTAAATGCTTTGGCTGGGGGACCCTGTGAAATGTGTCCCCTGGCATTCCCCCCCCCCCCCCCCCACCCACACATACATAACAACCAGGTGCCATACCGTTTTCCCCATGTATTTCTTAAACCTTACACTGGTTTTTGTATAAAAGTAACTCTTTATTTCACTAAAAACACAAAAGCCTGCACGGATCTCACTAATCGGTGCAGGATATACACCAAGCATGCTGCTTTATCCCAGCTAGAGTCGCACCTCACAAGACTCCACAAATCGACAAGAAACACTATCAAAAGACAAAACGGAAGCCTACATGATTGTTAGTAAATCTGTACTAACAGCTGCTGCAGCCGGGACTTCATCAACGTGCTGACTACTCCGACCTGGGGATTGGAGTATTTGGTTACTTATTTACCTCTGACATCCGAATGGGCTATATTTGGCAACCCACCTGGGAGCATAAATATGGGGAAAGGGGTACATAAATTATGATTAGTGATATCAATGGCGGCTAAAATAAAAATGAAAAATCAAAATCAAAAAATATTCAAAGAAAGTGTGAGAGCCCCACACAACAAGCCTTGTTAGTCCTGGGAGCACAGAAAAAAACACTGAGGTACTCTGGGATATGGAGGGGTGGAGAGTTCTAAATTTAAATATTCAGTGCCCTGTTCCTGCGGAAGCCGTCCATATCCCAAGAGTACTCCAGTGACCCCTAGTGGATGAAAAATAAATATATCTTAAACATGTGGATACAGCCCACCCTCTACACATGTGGGTACAGCCCACCCTCTACACATGTGGATACAGCCCACCCTCTACACATGTGGATACAGCCCACAGCCCACCCTCTACACATGTGGATACAGCCCACCCTCTACATATGTGGGTACAGCCCACCCTCTACACATGTGGATACAGCCCACCCTCTACACATGTGGGTACAGCCCACCCTCCCACCATTGACTGGAGGCTTCGCTGAAAAGAGTAAAGTATACTAAACTTTTTTTTTAGCTCAGCCGCATGGGCACATGCGCCGTACTGAGGCACAGGTGCGACTTACTATGCCACCCATGTATTCCTATGGCGTCTGGGTGTGTCTCCTAGTTGCGGGCATAGATTGCCGCAAACACGGCAAGTTTCAGAATCGATGAGCGTGGCTACATCTGTACATTGTGGTATGAAACTCGCAGGTACTTCCAAGTTTGGCGCTTGTGCAGTCAGCTGATAATGTCGGACACCTCAACTTTCTATTGTGCAAAACATCAATGTCATCATGCCACTGACACATTCCTCTTCTTCTAGGGGGGACACAGAGACCCCTTTATATAGCATTGCGTCTCCAAAATATAAAATAATATGTATTACAAGAAAATTACCTGGAGACAGCATCACATTATTCTCGCTGGACTCCTGCAAAAATGAGCAATAGCTAATTAGACAAATAGTATAGATTAGAATTAATACAAATAATTTAGCACATTAGCTTCTGTTTGTCCCCTTTGCAAAGACACTAAGGAGGTAATTCAATTAGCCGCAGGAATCATTAGTTGGGGAATTCAATTAACCGTGGTAATTTACCGTGACTAATTGATCCCTCAGGGGCTATCGAATTAGCCAATGCCAGCAGTTACAGGGGAATCCCCGATTAGTGACCTGTTTTCGCAGGCGCAATTGCAAAAACACATAGGTCTGTTAACTTATCTCAGATCCTATGTGTTTTTTGCGAGAAAACAGGAAAAGTTTTGCATGAAAATAATGGGGTATAATTGAATAAATGCAAAACATCTGCAAAAATCGTGATAATACTGCATTTTATTTTGTGCAAACATTTAGGGTGGACAACTGAATTCCCCCCTAAGGGGTACATTTACTAAAGGTTCATTTTAAATCGATCTAAATTGATATTGTGTTTCAGGGGCTAAAATGCACATTTACTAACAGACAATTTCTCCTATTGATTTTTCGTTGTTAGTAAATGTGCGATTTAGCCCCTGAAACATAACATCGATTTAGATCGTTTTGGTTTGATTTAAAATCGAATCAAACTTTTAGTAAATTTACCCGTAAAGATTATTTATCAACTGCAAAAATTAAAAACTGCTGCATAAACACCTCTGGCTGACAGTTCATTCTGGGACATGTAGTTGCACAATATAGCCGGGTTACTGAAGGCTGGCTGGCCATTCCGTGACTTGTAGTTCAACACCAGACAGAGAGTTGATTTCCTCTCTAGTAAGCCATTGAAATGTAAACACTGTAAAGCCGGCCATGTGTACTATGGCATATATTTCCTGAGCTGTGATGCTGTGCTCTGTGACGCACATGACGGAGGAAACTAATGAGCAGCGATTTGGTATCATCTGCAGTTTCCAGGAATTTTTTACAAGACTGAAAGCAATAAATATCTGGACAGGTGACAAATGTCTGTTCCTTACATTCCCCCCCAGGATCCTTTCTTATGCTTTGTAGCAATATATAACCCCACCTTGGGCGACACCTCTGGGGATTTCCTTGGACTGCTTCCCACAATATCTGCTGATCTTACATCCAGCGTCATCGTCTTCCCGTCGCGCAGCACTAGCTGGTGGGTCTCTTTCTGAAGAACCTGGTCCCGGACTGAAATATAGGAAACGTAAACCTGTGAGAGAAGCTTTATCTTCTTTTAATGGGATTAAACCAGTGGTTCACAAACTTTTTTGAGTCACAGCACCCTGGAGTATCACAATTCTTTTCACGGCACCCCTAGGCCAAAAGTTTCTTATTGAGAAATTCAGAAAAATCTAAAATTAAGTAAATTGTGTTATATTTCATCCTTAGGTTCAGTTACATGGTGGGGGACAAGATCCGCTTCTATTTGTCCACATATTTTATGACAGATCAGCTTGCAAAAGCAGGAGTAACAAAGAATAGGTGACACCGCACCAGTCTATTAGTTAACACAGTTAATTAGTATGAACCAAAATTTATCAGTCACAGGGGAATCCACTAGATACTCGATTTGGTGGTGCACCCAGAGTCAGTAGGTGTAATCTGGTAACATATCACGCCTTAATCTAAGACCTGGATATGAGACTTTGTAATTCCCGGGTGTCTTAACAATATATATTTGCGACGCTTTGTATAGAACCTATAGATATTTTAGGCTACTTATTATTGTTTGCTTATTATTGTATTGAAGTGAACAGTACTTGTGGAGGTACGTTTAGTGAACCGAGGAACACTGGTTTTCTAATTGTGGCTATGGAGATTGGCAGCAATTACTCAGAGAGCATACTTGTTCATATATTTGAATGATCTCTTTCTAAAGTTACATTTATATCTTGCTAAAATCAATCTTTTCCCACGTATTTATATATGGACTCTCACCGACGATTCACTGTTCCTCTGTCTAACATCAACAGCAGATCCTCCTTTTTTTGCTGTCCTTACTTCTGTTCTGTTCTGAATCAACTCTCCATTTAACACCACTTTTTAGGTGCACTCACATCAGCGATCCTGAGCTGTATTTGATTTGTCTACTATCATACCATGCTGTACACGCCCAATCTTGGAAGCTAAGCAGTGTTGGGCTTGGTCAGTACTTGGATGGGAGACCTCCTGGGAATAAGAAGTTTAGTAGAATTAAACTAAGTACTATACTCTATGCCTAACGCTGACAGCAGAGTTACTGTTTTTCCATCTACTTTTACTGAATATTGTCTTAGCAATTAGATTTTTACCAGGTGGACATTGTTTCAGTTCTTCAAACGAACACTGCCTTTTTTTTTTTTTTTTTAGTTTGCTACAACAGGGCCAGTTGTGAGCACATTTCTATATTATGATTATTATCATTACTTTGTAAAATACCCAAGAGTCTCTGGGAATAGACCTATTATTTGGTCTATATTTGAATAAATTGTGATTTATTTGAAAACAATTTCTTTGCAGGTCTCAGGGATTACAACAGATTGATTGCACCCCTTTAAGGTGTTTGTATGCTCCCCAACCTGGATGTTTTTTGTACTACATATTTTAACATTTGATATTTGTTTTTGTTCTTGTACTGTTTGTTTTGGATACACCCGGCTTTATCTATACTTTTCCCGTTTTAATGAATATTTAATAAAAAATACATTTTTTATGTCTTATTCATTTTGCAATATTACTAATTTTCTTGAGAGTGCACCCAAACAGGAGTCTTCCTTTCTCTCTAGTCATAGTAAAAAAAAACAGGAGTAATCCAGCTCAAGCCAAATGAAGGAGTCAGGAACTTTTCAAATCAAGAAAGACAACCCTGTGCTGAGACAAAGACACACAACCCTGTGCTGAGACAAAGACACACAACCCTCTGCTAAGACAAAGACACACAACCCTGTGCTGAGACAAAGAAATACAACCCTGTGCTGAGACTGTTATGATTCCTGTACTCCAGACCGGAGGAGATCTTATGGCAGGGATCTGAGTACAGGAAAATAAGCTGGTTGTGGGAGCTGGATAGCCTAGTAACCCCTGGCGCCCTAACTCCGTTGTCTCGCCCGTGTTATCAGAAATCCCCTGCGAGACTATGGTTGCTTGAGCCCATGGCAGCCGCGTTCGAAGGGCGGATTATGTCTGCCCAACCCCGATGCCCCCGCAGGTCTTAATGGGAGACAAGGGGAAGTCCGAGACAGGGTGATAACAAGGGGCCCTCTGACTAAGCAACCAGGCCAGGGGTTACAAGCTAACTAACTAAATCAAAAGGTATGTGCGGACTAGCCGCCAGGAAAAAGGACAACCAAGGATCCACTGATCCGACACTCCTATCCGGCACCGCCGGACACCAGAGTGGATCTGTGGAAGCGGAATCCTCCGCAAAGCTCCAGAACACAATTAAACAAAATAATAAACAGAAGCGGACAAGCCGCAACACACGGCTGCGCCGCGACTCACGAACACCACCAGATGTTAAAGGTGCTCGGTCAGACTCCAGGAACAGATGGTAACTTCCGAGTACAGGATCTCTGAGGACAGGAACAACCGAAAAGACCGGGACTGGGAACTCTCTGCAGCAGACACAGGCAAACAGGAAGCTATCACCGGCGTCTGTAAGAAGTTCTGAGGGTGCCTTTATTCAGGCACCCTCCAATCAGGATCCAGACAGGACAATCAAATAGAAATGCCGTGCAGCTTGCATGCTGCACGGCCAGCACATAATCAGGGTAATGAGAATAGACCCAGCAACGGGGAACGCGGCTGAACGTGGCGTCCCCGTTGCTAAGGTCAGAGCGGCTCCGTGCGCCCGGCGTCTTAGCGTTGCCAGGGAGCCGGCGGCTGAACGCGCACGGCGTCCCTGGTTGCTAGGCGCCGGGCCGCACGGCCGAGCGGACCCCGGCGCCTAACAGTACCCCCCCCTTGAGGAGGGGTCAAGGAACCCCTAAAGCCAGATTTCCGAGGAAATTCACGAAAAAATGCCCTTTTGAGCTTTGGGGCATGAAGGTCTTCATCCAGGACCCACGACCTTTCCTCTGGCCCATAACCTCTCCAATGCACCAAAAAATAAAGCCGACCCCGGGACAACTTGGAATCGAGAACCTTCTCAACCAAGAACTCTTGCTGACCCTGTACATTAACTGGTGATCTCCCCTGAGATTTTTTACGAGGAAATCTGCTGGACGAAACATATGGTTTAAGCAATGAGCAATGGAAGGTATTTCCGATCCGTAAAGTTTTTGGTAAACGTAACCGGAAAGCAACTGGATTGACTTTTTTGATAATGAGAAATGGTCCAATATATCTAGGACCCAATCTGGCTGAGGTTTGTCGAAGTTTGATGTTGCGAGTCGACAACCACACCCTGTCTCCTACTTTAAAAGTGCACGGCCGCCGGAGCCTGTCAGAAAAAATTTTTTCCCGGAAAGCTGCTTTTCTGAGAGCCAGGTGCACTTTTTTCCAAATAAGTTTAAGATGAGAGGTCAGGGCCAGAGAGGAGACAGAGGAATGTTGAAAAAATGAATTAGCTCTGGGGTGGAAACCAAAAACTGCAAAAAATGGAGACACATTGGTGGAAGAATGACAGGCATTATTATAAGCAAACTCCGCCAATGGAAGAAACTCAGACCAGTCATTTTGGAGTTTGGCCGAGTACAAACGCAAATATTGTTTTAGAGATTGGTTAACTCGCTCAGTCTGTCCATTGGATTGTGGATGATAGCCGGAGGTTAATGATAATTTCATCTTTAATGAAGCACAGAAAGACTTCCAAAATTGCGCAATGAATTGTGGACCCCTGTCAGAAACAATATCAGTGGGTAACCCATGGAGTCTGAAAACATGACGGAGGAACAAGACTGCCAATCCCTGGGCAGATGGCAATCGGGGAAGAGCAATAAAATGGGCCATCTTGCTAAAACGGTCCACTACCACCCATATGACTCGGCATCCGGCTGACAGAGGGAGATCCACCACAAAATCCATGGAGATATGCGACCATGGCCTAAGAGGAACTTTCAAGGGCATAAGTTGACCAATAGGCAAAGAACGGGGAACTTTATGCTGTGCACAGACCTGACACGAAAAAACAAACTCTTTAATGTCTTTGGAAAGACCAGGCCACCATACTGAGCGGGATACTAATTCCAAAGTCTTAGCGATTCCCGGATGCCCTGCAACTTTGCTATCATGAAATTCCGCCAAAACAGTTGCTCTCAAAAACTCAGGAACAAAAAGACGACTAGCAGGAGTATTTCCCGGAGCTTGATGTTGAAGCAGCTTTAATTGGGAAAATACATCCTGTGTGAGACCTGCCTGAATGACTGAAGGCGGAAGTATGGGAGTAACAGGACTGTTGTCTTGAACCGGAAGGAAACTGCGTGACAGGGCATCTGCCTTGGTATTCTTGGAACCTGGTCTGAAGGTGATAATGAATTTGAAACGAGTAAAAAATAAAGCCCAACGAGCCTGTCGGGCATTCAGTCGTTTAGCCGATTCAATGTATTGAAGATTTTTGTGATCAGTCAAAACTGAAATGGTGTGGGTAGCTCCTTCAAGCCAATGTCTCCACTCCTCGAAAGCCCATTTAATAGCCAGCAATTCCCGGTTACCAACATCGTAGTTGGATTCTGCAGATGAGAATTTCCTGGACATAAAGGCACAAGGATGTAACTCAAGGGAATCTGGATCCTTCTGAGAAAGGATAGCCCCTACTCCAACCTCCGAGGCATCCACCTCAATAATGAAAGGTAATTCTGGGTTGGGATGTCTAAGGACAGGGGCTGAGACAAAGGCTTGTTTTAAGGCCTGAAAAGATAACTCCGCTTCACATGACCAATTGGTAGGATCTGCTCCCTTCTTAGTAAGTGCCACAATGGGAGCAACTAGGTCAGAGAAAGAGTGAATAAATCTTCTATAGTAGTTTGCAAACCCTAAAAAGCGCTGAATTGCTTTTAAATTGGTGGGTTGCGCCCAACTAAGGATGGCTTGGAGCTTTTTTGGTTCCATTCGGAATCCCCGAGGGGAAATAATGTACCCTAAAAAGGATACTTCCGTGACATGAAATTCACACTTCTCCAGCTTGGCATATAAGTGATTTTCACGTAATCTCTTTAGCACCTGACGCACCTGGGTAACATGTTGTTCCACGGAGTCAGAATATATCAAAATATCGTCTAAATAGACCACGACGAATCTTCCCAGAAACTCACGGAGCACATCATTAATGAGATCCTGGAAAACTGCCGGAGCGTTAGATAGGCCGAATGGCATGACCAGATACTCATAGTGGCCCGACTGAGTACTAAATGCCGTTTTCCACTCATCCCCTGACCTGATTCTGATGAGGTTATATGCTCCGCTAAGATCAATCTTAGAAAAAATAACAGCCGAACGTAGCTGATCAAAGAGGACAGAGATCAGCGGCAGAGGGTAAGTATTCTTTACTGAGATTTTATTCAAAGCTCTAAAGTCAATGCAGGGTCTGAGTGAACCATCCTTCTTCTCTACGAAGAAGAAACCTGCACTTAAAGGGGATTTAGATGGCCTGATAAACCCTTTCCCAAGGCTTTCTTTCACATACTCATTCATGGCCACAGTTTCAGGACCAGACAATGCATATAACCTTCCTTTAGGCAACGTGGCACCAGGAATTAACTCAATGGCACAATCATAAGGCCTATGGGGAGGCAAAATATCCGCATTGCCCTTGGAAAACACATCAACAAAATCCTGGTATTCCCCAGGAATATGTGCGGAACTGGCGGCAGCTACTCGGATAGGAAGCGTAATACATTCTTTATCACAGATGGTACCCCATTGTAGGATCTCCCCAGACTGCCAATCAATGACGGGATTATGAAAGGCCAGCCAAGGATGACCCAGAACCACAGGAACTGCTGGACAATGGGTAAGGAAAAACTAAATTTTTTCAGAATGCAGAGCTCCCACCGAGAGCAAAACAGGAGGTGTACATAGAGAAATAACCCCATTGGATAAAGGACTCCCATCTAAACCATGCATGGTGATACACCTACCTAAGGTTAGCTGAGGAATACCTAAGGCCTTGGCCCATGTTAAATCCATAAAGTTTCCTGCAGCTCCACTGTCCACATAAGCAGAGATCGAGGAACAGAGGCTGCCATAGGAAACTTTAGCAGGAACCAACAGTGAATTATTTGAGGAGATGAGCTGCAGACCAAAGTGAACCCCCTCACAATTCACTTGGTCAGGAAGTTTCCCAACTTGTTTGGACAACTACGGGCAAAATGTCCCTTACCTCCGCAGTATAAACACAGACCATAATTTTGCCTCCTGGTTCTTTCTTCCGGAGACAATTTGGAGAGACCAATCTGCATAGGCTCCTCTATGTCTACAGGAATGGAAGGAACCCAGGGAGAGGACCCGACAGATGCCCCTTTTTCAGCCCTCCGCTCTCTGAGCCGACGATCTATTTTAATAGATAGCTCCATGAGGTTATCGAGGGTCTCAGGAGCGGGATACTGGAGGAGACTGTCTTTTATAGATTCCGATAAGCCGAGGCGAAACTGACTGCGCAGGGCTGGGTCATTCCAGCCACAGTCGTTCGACCAACGGCGAAACTCCGTACAATAATTCTCTGCGGGATTCCTACCCTGTCTAAGAGCACGCAACTGACTTTCTGCGGACGCCTCTCTATCAGGGTCGTCATACAATAGCCCTAAAGATTTTAAAAAGGCGTCTACAGACGATAAGGCCGGATCGTCTGTCTTTAAACCAAAAGCCCAGGTCTGAGGATCCCCCTGAAGTAGAGAAATAATAATCCCAACCCGCTGAGCCTCTGTACCTGAGGTAACTGGTCTTAAACGAAAATACAGTTTGCAAGATTCTTTAAAATTAAAAAACTGTTTTCTATCCCCAGAAAAACGGTCAGGCAGATGCATTTTTGGTTCAGGGATGACCCTCGGGGAAGTCCGTAACAGATCTTCCTGTGACCTCACCCGGAGGGACAGATCCTGAACCATCTGAGTAAGTTCCTGAATCTGACTAACAAGAAGCTGGCCAGGGTTTGGATCAACACCGGTGGGATTCATAAGGCCGACAAAAATCTCCCAACTAAAAAGTGAAAAAATTTACTGTAAGTTAAATCTTTTCTTTTGTAGGCCGGTGATAATGTTATGATTCCTGTACTCCAGACCGGAGGAGATCTTATGGCAGGGATCTGAGTACAGGAAAATAAGCTGGTTGTGGGAGCTGGATAGCCTAGTAACCCCTGGCGCCCTAACTCCGTTGTCTCGCCCGTGTTATCAGAAATCCCCTGCGAGACTATGGTTGCTTGAGCCCATGGCAGCCGCGTTCGAAGGGCGGATTATGTCTGCCCAACCCCGATGCCCCCGCAGGTCTTAATGGGAGACAAGGGGAAGTCCGAGACAGGGTGATAACAAGGGGCCCTCTGACTAAGCAACCAGGCCAGGGGTTACAAGCTAACTAACTAAATCAAAAGGTATGTGCGGACTAGCCGCCAGGAAAAAGGACAACCAAGGATCCACTGATCCGACACTCCTATCCGGCACCGCCGGACACCAGAGTGGATCTGTGGAAGCGGAATCCTCCGCAAAGCTCCAGAACACAATTAAACAAAATAATAAACAGAAGCGGACGAGCCGCAACACACGGCTGCGCCGCGACTCACGAACACCACCAGATGTTAAAGGTGCTCGGTCAGACTCCAGGAACAGATGGTAACTTCCGAGTACAGGATCTCTGAGGACAGGAACAACCGAAAAGACCGGGACTGGGAACTCACTGCAGCAGACACAGGCAAACAGGAAGCTATCACCGGCGTCTGTAAGAAGTTCTGAGGGTGCCTTTATTCAGGCACCCTCCAATCAGGATCCAGACAGGACAATCAAATAGAAATGCCGTGCAGCTTGCATGCTGCACGGCCAGCACATAATCAGGGTAATGAGAATAGACCCAGCAACGGGGAACGCGGCTGAACGTGGCGTCCCCGTTGCTAAGGTCAGAGCGGCTCCGTGCGCCCGGCGTCTTAGCGTTGCCAGGGAGCCGGCGGCTGAACGCGCACGGCGTCCCTGGTTGCTAGGCGCCGGGCCGCACGGCCGAGCGGACCCCGGCGCCTAACAGAGACAAATTCACACAACCCTGTGCTGAGTCAAAGAAACTCAACCCTGTGATGAAACAAAGACCCCTGTGCTGAGACGAAAACACACAACCCTGACACACCACCCTGTGCTGAGTCAAAGAAACTCAACCCTGTGCTGAGACAAAGACATACAACCCTGTGCTGAGACACAAAGAAACACAACCCTGTGTGAGACAAAGACACACAACCCTGTGGTGAGACAAAGAAACTCAACCCTGTGCTGAGACAAAGACACACAACCCTGACACACAACCCTGTGCTGAGACAAAGAAACTCAGCCCTGTGCTGAGACAAAGACATACAACCCTGTGTGAGACAAAGACACACAACCCTGACACACAACCCTGTGCTGAGACAAAGAAACTCAGCCCTGTGCTGAGACAAAGACATACAACCCTGTGTGAGACAAAAACACACAACCCTGTGCTGAGACAAAGACACACAACCCTGTGCTGAGACAAAGACACACAACCCTGTGCTGAGACAAAGACACACAACCCTGTGCTGAGACAAAGACACACAACCCTGTGCTGAGACAAAGACACACAACCCTGTGCTAAGACAAACAAACAACCCTGTGCTGAGACAAACAACCCTGTGCTGAGACAAAGACACACAACCCTGTGCTGAGACAAAGACACACAACCCTGTGCTGAGACAAAGACACAGAAACCTGTGCTGAGACAAAGAAACACAACCCTGTGCTGAGACAAAGACACACATCCCTGTGCTGAGACAGACAAACACAACCCTGTGCTGAGACAAAGACACACATCCCTGTGCTGAGACAAACAAACACAACCCTGTGCTGAGACAAAGACAAACAATCCTGTGCTGTGACAAAGACACAAAACCCTGTGCTGAGACAAAGACACGCAACCCTGTGCTGAGACAAAGACACACAATCCTGTGCTGTGACAAAGAAACACAACCCTGTGTGAGACAAAGAAACACAAACAGTGTAAAACAGCGCTCCGGTTAGCCTCAAGTGATACAGCATAAATATCACAGCGAAACGCGCCAGCGACTGGCATCACCAGCCGACTGGCATCCGCAGCCTCTTCATCTCCAGAGACACCTACTTAGTAAATATGTATACATCATTGAAAATTAAAAATGTCATAGTGGCTTTTTGAAATTATTCTATTAAACTGACTATCATCAACTGAGGGCTAATAACCAATCAATAAAAATTCCAAAAATGCGCAGGGGATGGGGGGGGGGGGGCATTACTTGTGTGTCTAGGGGCAGGCGCCCTGTCCCCTAAATCCACCCCTGCTGGTGGCGCCTACACCCATTTGTCTTAATGATTGTGCATTCATCATCCGCACTGCTAAAGCCAGTTGTGCTGGCTGAGGGCCCTCTCTCCTGGGTGCAGGGCATGGAGATAATTGCCCTCTCTTCTGCCCCTGCGATGATTCTGGTGTAGCCAGAACATTCTGCTCTGCCCAGTGCGTGATTCTGCTGGTATTAGTATTGTCAGACTGAATGCCTATGGGATTTCCCCGCAGGATAAGCTGTCCCTGCCCTATAGCATTTAATCACGTGCCTACTTCTAGGACATTCATCTGACAATACAGAGCAACAGCACGGCACCCCGAAGGCTGGCACCCATCGTCACAGCTGTCCTAGTCCATAGGGCACGAGGATGACCCTGAATGAAGCTGTCGTCCCTCCGCCATCAGAGCAGCGACCGCGCTGCGTTTGTGGCGACAGACTGATGACTTGTCTGTTCACATGATCATATGACTTGTTCCATGTTGAGGATGGATTCGGGTTTGCTATGAATTAGGAACATAGGCCCTCGTTCAGTATGGATCGCATTTGCAAAGCTCCTCGCAGCAGCTTTACAAATGCAATTCTTAGCAATGCAAATGCAGTCTGGGTTCAAACGTTGCGATGGTCATCTACGACAGCAAGCTGAGTAAGCCTCAGCATACACAGGCTGGCCGTCACAGAGCGGCTTGCAAGGACAAGGAAACTGCGTCTCGCAGTGCAGTGCAGTGGCAAACGCAGGATTTCAAGGGGGGGGTTCCAAATGCAGTCCACTGTCTCCCACTCTACGGAACATCAGAGCAAGTGTGGGAGTCTGGGGGAGGAGTAGTAGAAGAACCTAGTAATGACCTTGGACATTACACACATTGGTCTTTTTATACACTGGATACAGAATGGAATTCAGTATTAATATTTACCACTATAGATGGTCTATATTATAGGCTGTATCAAACATTTAAAAAATATAAATAAATGGTCAGGAAAAGGTTACACATACCATAACACATAATGACACAAACATAACAGAACCAGAACTGCACTTTCTAAGCACACATTCTCCCACCTCGTGGTAAGGCTCCTGTCTCTTCTTCCTGGATACTCTCTTGCACAGTGCACTGATTGAGGACTCGGAACCACAAACACAGCAAACTCTGCTCTGCTCTGTTCCATAATCGGCATGATGTAGCAGCAGCTCTAGTAATCATACTATATACCACTGCTATTGTCATAATTTGAGCCACTTGCCAGGAGGAGGGGGGTTTGTGGCCAACTGTAACCCCCCCCCTCCCGCCCCCACCGTGTTTGCCTATGCAGTACTTGGCCTCGTTATTCCCAGAAAACAGCCCTGCCCCTCCCCCCAAATGCCTCAGGAGAGCGACCTTTCATAGGGAGCAGGAAGAACTCGGATTTGGCACTAGGAACAGGGGGCCGGATTCAGAGTGGAACACATTGCCAATACTTATGGTAATGAATAAAAACCGCGCTGTGCCTGGGATTATTGTGTTTCAGCTGCTCTGTATATATAAAATGCTTATAGACAGATGTGACAGAGCGCTTGGGTGTGTATTAATAAGGATGAGTGTAACCGTGTGAGAATGAAATACTTATGGAGCTGATGGTGTAGGAGCTTCCGCAGTATAGCAAATATATATTGATTCAAGCTTTTTCGCATTGATTAAGATATTTACTGTTAATCACAAAATGTGTTCATTTATCCTTAAATATATTGTACAGATATTCAGAAAACTATATACTCCGAATATCTTGTTTAAAGCATGAATTGTTCAAGGACATACAACACCAGATGTTTCCAAGGCCAATCAGGAAGATCGGGAAGAATGTTTTCAGCATATGTCCGAGAGACTGACAATCACAAAGCAATAAACTATATTCAAGAATGTTCTAATTGCTAATTAGAACATTGTATGACAATTTATGTATTTCAGGTTCTGAGACATACATGGTGTATTATGATTGGCTAAATGTATTGTCAAGCATGAATCATTTGTCTTTAAGCTATAAAAATAAACCTGTAATGGTCCCTAAGCAGGTCAGCTATGGTCTGTTTAGGTTACACATAATCCTGTGTCATCTTTTCATTCACTGACCTCCAACCGGTTGCTAAAGGAACAGAATTCTGACTGATTACTGAAGAGAGTTAATAGACCAGACCTGAACAGGTTAAAATACCCTAACATTTTTGGGAGCATCGTCCGGGGATTTTCCAGCATCTCCTCCACTGGCAACAAATCCTCTGATCTTTCAGGAACCGCTGATAAAGAAACGGTAAGTGAGATTTAATGTGTAGATTTCTACCTGCTCACTTGACTCAGCGCTTCTTGAATGTATCTGGGGAAGTCCAGTCAGGAAGATCAGAGAATATCTTAAAGAGCCCAGTGTCAGTCAGAAGAAATTTTTTTAAGGTACCATACATGTATGTCATATTGTTAAATTGTGGGTAAATATCTTCAGCTAATTTGTCACAAGTGTACAGGGGGAATTAATCAAATATCCAGGAAACTTTTACATTTTTAAAAGGTGGCGTATGGCCAAGGTGTATTCTAATGCTGATAAACAGTTTGAATTGATAAATAACCAAAGAGGTGTATGCAAATCTTGTACCTGTGTTGTTGTGTTAAGAAAATACAAAGGGTCCGTAGCACCGAGATTGGTGGCAATTACAAGCACTGAAGTCTCATTTGGTTATGTGGAAAATGATGATGAATTTTATTGTACAATAGGTTGTCATTTAAAAAAATAAAAAAAGGGAATTGTTGGAACATTACATTGAGAATGATTGGTCTAACATCATAACCTATTGGCTTAGGAACCACATAATCCCAGGTCTAAGACCCATTTGCCCGTACAGCCTCAAACAGCTGCCGTGCACACAGATAACAGACATAGCAGTAAGAGGGTATCCAGAAGACAGAAAAACCAGATATAAGAGGTGGTCGAGAATCTGTCAGATATAGCACTTATTGTCATCCTTGTTTTGGGATCCTTGCACTGTTGTATGTACTCTGTCAATATGCTTTTGAAAAGGTGGGGGGATTCGGGTGTCTGCTAAATAATGGAACCAGTGTCAGTAACTAGATTCTCCTGCACACATTGTACTGTATATATTGTATGTCCCTATGCAAGACAGTTAAGGGGTAGGATTGGGTCAGTAACAAAGAACAGCTACTGTCTGAAAGGAAACAAGGGATAAACTTAAATGGTAAACCCAATAGCAAGGAGACTCAGGTATGATTGCCCGAGGTGCACAGGACACATAATTCTCCAGACACAAGGTGAACGTATTCCAAGAATAGTGGGGAGTTTACCAAGAACACAAGGAACAACAGGGGTACTGGTACAAGCAGGAGTCTATATAGGCAGGGGGATAGACCCTTGGAGTGACTTAACAATAATATTAGGGACGCATCTCAGTGATCCAGAAGAAATAATCTATTATGCAGCTCTCACTTGGGGAGCAGTACTAATAGATTTTTCACCAATACAGGGAGGAAGGGGCAACACTACAACCCCAGTCATTTGTCCACAGACGGATTTAAGGAGCTCTTTAGGTACAAGGATAGAAGAGATTCTTCAGAGTCAGCGTCTCACAAGGAGATTTTAATTCCCTCATAAGGGGTTACTAAAATACCACATCAGGAGGGGTTCCGCGCACACACACCCAGGCATGGGAGCGCGGTCTATAAAGATGTCAGGGCCCGACAAACCCGTGGTGTCACAACTGAGGGCTGGTGCTGACCAGGGGGAAGCCTCAGTTGTAGGGGCTGAGGAATATGTGTACCTGGGAGGCAGTACAGGGTTCTTGGACATGCAGGGAACCTTTAGAACAAATGCCCGAAGGCGTGACCACGACAACAAGGGAAAGTTCAAAGGTTTTATTAAACACAGTTCAGAGGAATACTGATGACTTGGTACTGGTAATAGGAAACACAGTTCAGAGAAATACTTGGGATCGATGACGGAACACAGATGGTGACTTGGAATCGATGACGGAGCACCGATGGTTACTTTGGGATCGATGGCTGAACACCGATGGTTACTGGGGATCGATGGCGGAACACCGATGGAGACTTGGGATCGATGGCGGAACACAGATGGAGACTTGGGATCGATGATGGAACACCCGATGGTTACTGGGGATCGATGGCGGAACATCGATGGTTACTGGCAGGGCAGAGCACCGCTGGAAGCTAGAAGCCGGTGTCGGGTAACTGCCAGTTACAGAGTGCAATGTTGAGACACTGCAGAGTCAGGCTGTACTGCAGAGAAAGTCCATGGGAGAACTGCACACTGGAATCACTGAAGACAATTGAAGCACTGACAATCTTTCCAGCCCAGGAACAAGATATTAATACCAGCTGGGAAACAGGGATTTTGCCGGCTGATTAAGCAGAGTCTAGAGTGCAGCTGCTCGGTAATTAGGTAGAAACCAGAGTGCAGCTGATAGGCTGAAAAGCAACATGTGATGAAAGCAAACATGGCTGCGCCCATGTTTGCTTTTGGAGGGAAAGATTGTTTGTAACTTGCATGTGAGCTTTAACCATGAAGCTGCCAGAATCACAGTGAAGAGATTTGAGACAATGAGATGCAGCGTGCTGCATGCAGACAGTGCAGATGGAATCCAGGCTTGGAACACTGGGACAGTCTCAGGAGGCATTTGGAAGGTAAATACTGATAAGGAATTACCTGGATCGTGACACGTGGATATTGTTAGTAACAGGGAGGGGAGGAAAGCTCTGAAAGGAGATTTTAATTCCCTCATAAGGAGTTACTAAAATACCACATCAGGAGGGGTTCCGCGCACGCTCACCCAGGCATGGGAGCGCGGTCTGTAAAGATGTCAGGGCCCGACAAACCCGTGGATATTGTTAGTAACAGGGAGGGGAGGAAAGCTCTGAAAGGAATAAGTTACATTTTCAAAAGAGCAGGTTTTCCGTCAGAAGGGACACTAGACTTAGAGAAATGGGAAAAATTTGCCTCCTGTAACAAGAGTTCGATAATTAAGCATAATTGTAGAGATCAAGTATCCATCTGGATCACTGTAGCAAAAGAATTAGAAGCAGCAAATAGAAGAAGAGATGAGGAAAATGATTTCCCCATTGTACCAGAGTACCCAATAGCACCACAACCAGCGTTAAATTCACTGCCTGTAATTTCAGCAACAGCACCTCCACACTATACCCCATCACTATACTCAGACATGCATGCACACCAAGGTACCCATAGTATGAACAGAATGGAATCATCTACAAGCTCACTAACAGTAAAATTGAAAACAGATGAGCCAGGAAAAGAGTGGCGAATAATCAGCCCTATCTTGAAAGGATCTGTGGTTGAAAATCCGAATGATTTACCTGAGCTATGTGTACAGAGTATGCCCCAGTGTCCTGATACTTTATCGCAAGAAACCCCAACAAGATCAAACCAAAGAAACTGGCCACCTAAGGCTCCCCTCATGTTTAAACAAGTGGTGGACACCTGGAATCAAGCTATGAGTCCAGTAAACAATAGTCCACAATCAGGAACTATAAGTGAAAGGGTGCAAATCAGGCGGAGAGGAGAAGCAAGGGGTCAAGACACAGCCTCTACAGCTTTTCATGCCCAGGTACATAATGTACAGAATAAAGTGACATATTTTCCAGAAAGATTGTGTCCGGTATGTCAGTTTTGCATTCCAGAAGGATATGAACACTGCCCAAATTGTGGAAACTGGATTTCACCCCATGAACCACCATGCGAAGATATCTATGCAACTAGAAATGCTGAAAGACGGTCATCATTGCCTGTTTCTCTGTATCCAGTACAAGTACAGAGAATACACAACCCAGATGATGTAGCCAGGACGAACGAACCATATATCGTACAGAGTCAAAACCACAAACCATGGTATGGCAACGACCTCGCAAGAATAGTTGTCAAGTCGACAGATCCTAAAAAAAAAATCCAGCAGCATTTTATGCCTATATGGAAAGAATTCAAACCATATGGACACCGGCATGGGTCGACTACCACCAGTTGTGTGAGGCTATACTAGGACCAGGAACTGCCCAAACAGTAAGCACCATGTTAAAAGCAGATGCAGTAGATGATTGCCCAGCCACAGCGGACGCTCCGACAGAGGAAAATAGAACAACGTTTGAGAGTGGACAGATGTACATGACAAGACTTAAGAGATGGTGTCATGCACAGAAGCTCAGAGCACCAGCAGCCCCAGATTTGAAACAGGAAAAGACTGAGTCCATCAGAACTTACTATGAGAAAGTCACTATACGACACACTGATGAAGGTTATGCAACGGATAACCCTCAACATAAAAGACTGTTAAAAACTAAATTCCTAAATGGGTTGTCAGAAGTCTACAGAACTCAGTTGTTCCAGGTCAGGCCAGAAACCTCTTATATGGAACTTGAAGCAATAGTTCAGGTGCTAGAAGGAATGGAGGAAAGGGAGAATGAAAAAAAAAAAAAGAAAAGCCAATGAAAAATGCAATACCGAAGGTAACAATACACGTTGTACAGGAACAAAGCAAGTGGAAGACCAGAAGCCCATCATAAGGGGCCACCGGAAGGAACTCAAAAGAAGGAACCAAGCAAGGTGACAGAAAGTGTTATTTCTGCAAGCAATCAAAAGAATTGCAGGAAATACAAAGAATGGTGTGAAAACCAGCAAGAAAAACCTAAAGCATCAAAAAGTGGCTTCCCGAGGTACCTCCCTGCCAAAACACCATCTGAACAAGAAAATTATCAAGTGACCCTTGTACTGCCAATAGGTCACCAATATCAATGCATTATAGACTCGGGAGCAAGCCGAACAATTTTACAGCAACAGGAGGTACCAAGTGAATTAATGACCACTAAGACACTTCTAGCAACTGGTTTAGAAGGAACTACAGTGAAATTAAAGGAAAGTAAACCTTTGGTATTAACCATTGAAGACTTGAAACTCCCATTCCGGTCCAATTCCTCACCTCTAGTACTTGCCCAGTAAACTTATTAGGAGCAGATGTTCTAAAGTTGATTCAAGCCTGCATACAGTACACACCAAAAGGAATTACATTTTCCAGTAAAATTACCAGAGAAGGTTCATCAACAGATGGAAGCAGCCATACAGATATATCATATAGTACAAGATTCCAACCCAGCACCAAAACAAGATCTGGCTGATGTACCTGACTGGTTAAAGGCAGTACCAGAAAAACTCTGGTCCAAAGGAAACAATACTGTTGGACACGATTACCCCAGGGGGGAGCAACCAGTCCATCAGATTTCTCAGAGGCAATGGCATTAATCCTGCAGAAATGGAGACCGCACTTTACAGACACCCATTTAGTTCAATATGTCGATGATCTGCTTATTGCTGCAGAGACAGAAGAGAAGTGCAAAAAGGAAACAGTATCACTACTCATCTTTTTGGCAGAAGAAGATTGCAGAGTGTCAAAAAAAAAAACTACAGCTAGTACAGAAAAAAATGGTCTTTTTAGGACACTGCATATCCCAAGGAACAAGGCACCTTACTGATGAAAGAACAAAAGCAATAACTCAAGCAAAACCCCAAGAACATTAAAAGAAATCAGAGCTTTCCTGGGCCTTATTGGACACTGCAAAGAATGGATACCCTCAGCCTCATTACTGATGCATCCTCTATATGAATTAACAAAAAAGGAGGTGTCAGCAGAAAACAGGGACACCATTAAAGAAGCAGTAAGAAAACTAAAGCAAGCCATAATAACAGCCCCAGCATTGGGATTGCCTGATTACAAAAAGCCTTTTAACCTATTCTGCCATGAAAACAGAGGGCATTCTTTAGGGGTGCTCCCCCAGAAATACGGAACAAAACAAAGACCAGTGGCATACTATTCAGCCCAGCTGGATCCGATTATCAGACGAGCACCATCCTGTGTCCGAGCAGTGGCAGCAGCAGCAATACTTAAGGAAAAGGTGACAGACATTGTGCTTGATCATCCACTGTGTATACAAGTACCTCACGCTGTAACAGAAATATTAAGTCAAGCAAAAACCAAGCATCTTTCTGCAGCCAGACTTACCAAATATGAAGTAGCACTATTAAGCGCCTCCCATGTCACCATCACAAGATGCACTGTACTAAACCCAGCTACACTCCTTCCCATCAACAATTCAAAAGAGGGGAGGAGAGGGGGAAATGGTAATGATGGTAAATCGTCAGATAAGGAGGAAAATGCTGCTACAGACGCAGAAAATACAACACAAACATCTCCACATGATTGCCTAGCCCTCATGGAATTAGAGAGACTTTACCTGTTCCTAATGTCCAAGATACACCACTGAACAATCCAGACATGAACCTGTTCGTCGATGGATCAAGATATTATGATAATGGATCCCCAAGGACAGGATATGCAGTAACAACTGAAACTGAAGTCATAGATTCTGGACCATTGCCACCAAGCATGTCAGCACAAGAAGCAGAACTCATAGCAATGACCAAAGCCTGCATACATGCTGAAAACATGACAGCTAACATCTACACGGATTCACGTTATGCTTGGGGGGTGTCCCAGGATTACGCTGTTATTTGGAAAAGTAGGGACTTCAAAGGTGCACTTGGAAAACCCATCAAACATGCCAGTTTGATTATGGAACTCTTCAGAGCATTGGAACTACCAAAAAGGATTGGCATAATCAAGGTACAAGCACATACTAAGAGCCAAACCATGGAAGCTAAAGGAAATGCATTTGCAGATGCAGAAGCCAAGAGAATTGCCTTACAATCAAAAGAACCTGTTATGATTCCCGTACTCCAGACCAGAGGAGATCTTTATGGCAGAGGTCTGAGTACTGGAAAGATATGCTGGTACGGGAGCAGGAAAGCCTAGTAACCCCTGGCGCCCTAACTCCGTTGTCTCGCCCGTGTTATCAGAAATCCCCTGCGAGACTATGGTTGCTTGAGCCCATGGCAGCCGCGTTCGAAGGGCGGATTATGTCTGCCCAACCCCGATGCCCCCTCAGGTCTTAATGGGAGACAAAGGGAAATCTGAGACAGGGTGATAACAAGGGGCCCTCTGACTAAGCAACCAGGCCAGGGGTTACAAGCTATCTAACTTAAACCAAAAGTATGTGCGGACAAACCGCCAGGGAAAAGGACAACCAAAGATCCACTGATCCGTTACTCCTATCCAGCACCGCTGGATACCAGAGTGGATTTGTGGGAGCGGAATCCTCCGCAAAAGCTCCAGAACACAATAAACTAAATAATAAATAGTAAGCGGTCAAGCCGCAACACACGGCTACGCCGCGACTCACGAACACCACAGGATGTTAAAGGTGCTCGGTCGGACTCCAGGAATAGATGACAAATTCCGAGTACTGGATCACTGAGGACAGGAACAACCGGGTTGAGCAGGACTGGAAACTCTCTGTAACTGACACAGCAAACAGGAAGCTATCACCGGCGTCTGTGAGAAGTCCTGAGAGTGCTTAAATTTGGGAGCCCTCCAATCATGATCCAGACAGGGTAATCACATAATGATGCCGTGCAGCTGCATGCTGCACGGCCAGAATACACAAGCACTGATTAATTAAGACCCAGCAACGGGGAACGCGGTCTGACCGTGGCGTCCCCGTTGCTAGGGTCTGAGCGGCTCCGTGCGCCCGGCGTCTAGCGTTGCTAGGGAGCCGGCGGCTGTCTGCCTGCGGCGTCCCTAGTTGCTAGGCGCCGGGCCGCACTGACGGGCGGACCCTCGGCGCCTAAAAGTACCCCCCCCCTTGAGGAGGGGTCAAGGAACCCCTAAGGCCAGGTTTCTGAGGAAATTCTCGAAAAAATGCCCTTTTGAGCCTCGGGGCATGGAGATCCTCATCCAGGACCCAAGACCTTTCTTCTGGACCATAACCTCTCCAATGTACCAAAAAATAAAGCCGACCCCGGGACAACTTGGAATCGAGAACCTTCTCCACTAAGAACTCCTGCTGACCCTGTACATCTATTGGTGATTTCCCCTGAGAGATCTTGCGAGGAAATCTACTGGACGAAACATATGGTTTTAACAAGGAGCAATGGAAGGTATTTCCGATCCGTAAAGTTTTTGGTAAACGTAACCGGAAAGCCACTGGATTGACTTTTTTGATAATATGAAATGGTCCAATAAATTTAGGACCCAATCTGGCTGAGGTTTGTCGAAGTTTAATGTTGCGAGTCGACAACCATACCCTATCTCCAACTTTAAAAGTGCACGGCCGCCGGAGCCTGTCAGAAATTTTTTTCTCCCGAAATGCCGCTTTTCTGAGAGCCAGGTGCACTTTTCTCCAAATGAGTTTGAGATGAGAGGTCAAGGTCAGTGAGGAGACAGAGGAATGTTGAAAAAAGGAATTAGCTCTGGGGTGAAAACCAAAAACTGTAAAAAATGGAGATACATTGGTGGAGGAATGACAGGCATTGTTGTAAGCAAACTCTGCAAACGGAAGAAACTCAGACCAGTCATTTTGGAGTGTGGCCGAGTACAAACGCAAATATTGTTTTAATGATTGATTAACTCGCTCAGTCTGCCCGTTGGATTGGGGATGGTAGCCAGACGTTAAAGATAATTTCATCTTTAATGAGGCACAAAAAGACTTCCAAAATTGTGCAATGAATTGTGGACCCCGATCAGAAACAATATCAGTGGGTAACCCATGGAGTCTGAAAACATGGCGGAGGAACAAGACTGCCAATCCCTGGGCAGATGGCAATCGGGGAAGAGCAATGAAATGGGCCATTTTGCTAAAACGGTCCACTACCACCCATATGACTCGGCATCCGGCTGACAGAGGGAGGTCCACCACAAAATCCATGGAAATATGAGACCATGGCCTAAGAGGAACATTCAAGGGCATAAGTTGACTGATAGGCAAGGAACGGGGAACCTTATGCTGTGCACAGACCTGACAAGAAAAAACAAACTCCTTAGTGTCTTTGGAAAGACCAGGCCACCATACCGAGCGGGAAACTAATTCAAAAGTTTTAGCGATCCCCGGATGCCCGGCAACCTTGCTATCATGAAACTCCGTCAAAACCGTTGCTCTCAAAAACTCGGGAACATAAAGACGACCAGCAGGAGTATTTCCAGGAGCTTGATGTTGAAGCTGCTTTAACTGGGTAAATAAATCTTGTGTGAGACCTGCCCGAATGACTGAAGACGGAAGTATGGGAGTAACAGGACTATTGTCTTGAACTGGAAGAAAACTGCGTGACAGGGCATCTGCCTTGGTATTCTTGGAACCTGGCCTGAAGGTGATAATGAACTTGAAACGAGTAAAAAATAAAGCCCACCGAGCTTGCCGGGCATTCAGCCGTTTAGCTGATTCAATGTATTGAAGATTTTTGTGATCAGTCAAAACTGAAATGGTATGAGTGGCTCCTTCAAGCCAATGCCTCCACTCCTCGAAAGCCCATTTAATAGCCAGTAATTCCCGGTTACCAACATCGTAGTTGGATTCAGCAGATGAGAATTTCCTGGACATAAAGGCACAAGGATGTAATTCCAGGGAATCCGGATCCTTCTGAGATAGGATAGCCCCTACTCCAACCTCCGAGGCATCAACCTCAACAATGAAAGGCAATTCTGGGTTGGGATGTCTGAGGACCGGGGCTGAGACAAAGGCTTGTTTCAAGGCCTGAAAAGATAACTCCGCTTCACGTGACCAGTTGGTAGGATCTGCTCCCTTTTTAGTCAGTGCCACAATGGGAGCAACTAGGTCAGAGAAAGAGTGAATAAATCTTCTATAGTAATTCGCAAACCCTAAAAAGCGCTGAATTGCTTTTAAATTGGTGGGTTGCGCCCAACTAAGGATGGCTTGGAGCTTCTTTGGTTCCATACAGAATCCCCGAGGGGAAATAATGTACCCTAAAAAGGATACCTCCGTGACATGAAATTCACACTTCTCCAGCTTGGCATATAGGTGATTTTCACGTAATTTTTTTAGAACCTGACGCACCTGGGTAACATGTTGTTCAATAGAGTCAGAATATATCAAAATATCGTCTAAGTAGACTACAACGAATCTTCCAAGAAATTCACGGAGCACATCGTTAATGAGATCCTGGAAAACTGCCGGAGCGTTGGACAGGCCGAATGGCATAACCAGATACTCATAGTGGCCTGATTGAGTACTGAATGCCGTTTTCCACTCATCCCCTGACTTGATTCTGATGAGGTTATATGCTCCTCTCAGGTCAATCTTAGAAAAAAATCACAGCCGAACGTAGCTGATCAAAGAGGACAGAAATCAGCGGCAAAGGGTAAGTATTCTTTACTGAGATTTTATTCAAGGCTCTAAAGTCAATGCAAGGTCTGAGTGATCCATCCTTCTTCTCCACGAAGAAGAAGCCTGCACTTAAAGGGGATTTAGATGGCCTGATAAATCCTTTCCCTAGGCTTTCTTTAACATACTCATTCATGGCCACAGTTTCAGGTCCGGACAATGCATATAACCTTCCCTTAGGCAAAGTGGCACCAGGAATTAACTCGATAGCACAATCATAAGGCCTATGGGGAGGCAGAATATCCGCATTGCCCTTGGAAAATACATCAACAAAATCCTGGTATTCCACAGGAATGGGTGCGGGAATGACAGCAGCTATTCTGATGGGAAGCGTAATACATTCCTTATTACAGATGGTACCCCATTGTAAGATCTCCCCCGAGTGCCAATCAATGATGGGATTATGAAAGGCCAGCCAAGGGTGACCCAGAACCACAGGAACTGCTGGGCAATGGGTAAGGAAAAACTCAATCTTTTCAGAATGCAGAGCTCCTACCGAAAGTAGAACAGGAGGTGTACAGAGAGAAATAACCCCATTGGACAAGGGACTCCCATCTAAACCATGCATGGTGATACACCTACCCAAGGCTAACTGAGGAATACCTAAGGCCTTAGCCCATGTTAAATCCATAAAGTTCCCTGCAGCTCCACTGTCCACAAAAGCCGAGACCGAGGAACAGAGGCTGCCAAAGGAAACTTTAGCTGGAACCAACAGTGAATTATTTGAGGAGATAAGCTGCAGACCAAAGTGAACCCCCTCACAACTCACTTGGTGGAGGCGTTTCCCGACTTGTTCGGACAACTACGGGCAAAATGTCCCTTACCCCCACAGTATAAACAAAGACCAGAATTTTGCCTTCTGGTTCTTTCTTCAGGAGACAGTTTGGAGAGGCCTATCTGCATGGGCTCCTCTATGTCCACAGGAATGGAAAAAACACAAGGAGAAGACCCGACATATGCTCCTTTTTCAGCCCTCCGCTCTCTGAGACGACGATCAATCTTAATAGAGAGCTCCATGAGTTTATCGAGAGTCTCAGGAGCGGGATACTGAAGGAGACTGTCCTTTATAGACTCGGATAAGCCGAGGCGAAACTGACTGCGCAGGGCTGGGTCATTCCATCCACAGTCGTTCGACCAACGGCGAAACTCCGTACAATAAATCTCTGCGGGATTCCTACCCTGTCTGAGAGCACGCAACTGACTCTCGGCGGATGCCTCTCTATCAGGGTCGTCATACAATAGCCCTAAAGACCCCAGAAAGGCGTCTACAGACAATAAAGCCGGATCGTCTGTCTTTAAGCCAAAAGCCCAGGTCTGAGGATCCCCCTGTAGCAAAGAAATAATAATTCCTACCCGCTGAGATTCCGTACCTGAGGAGACTGGTCTTAAACGAAAATACAGTTTACAAGACTCTTTAAAATTAAAAAACTGCTTTCTATCCCCAGAAAAACGGTCAGGTAGATGCATTTTTGGTTCAGGAATGACCCTCGGGGAAGTTCGTAACAGATCTTCCTGTGACCTCACCCGAAGGGACAGATCTTGAACCATCTGAGTAAGCTCTTGAATCTGGCTAACTAAAAGCTGGCCAGGATTTGGCCCAACACCGGAGGGATTCATGAGGCTGACAAATCTCCCAACAGAATAAGGGAAAAAATTAACTCCTGTTTAATTTTAAATTTTAGTCTGGCCGGTGATAATGTTATGATTCCCGTACTCCAGACCAGAGGAGATCTTTATGGCAGAGGTCTGAGTACTGGAAAGATATGCTGGTACGGGAGCAGGAAAGCCTAGTAACCCCTGGCGCCCTAACTCCGTTGTCTCGCCCGTGTTATCAGAAATCCCCTGCGAGACTATGGTTGCTTGAGCCCATGGCAGCCGCGTTCGAAGGGCGGATTATGTCTGCCCAACCCCGATGCCCCCTCAGGTCTTAATGGGAGACAAAGGGAAATCCGAGACAGGGTGATAACAAGGGGCCCTCTGACTAAGCAACCAGGCCAGGGGTTACAAGCTATCTAACTTAAACCAAAAGTATGTGCGGACAAACCGCCAGGGAAAAGGACAACCAAAGATCCACTGATCCGTTACTCCTATCCAGCACCGCTGGATACCAGAGTGGATTTGTGGGAGCGGAATCCTCCGCAAAAGCTCCAGAACACAATAAACTAAATAATAAATAGTAAGCGGTCAAGCCGCAACACACGGCTACGCCGCGACTCACGAACACCACAGGATGTTAAAGGTGCTCGGTCGGACTCCAGGAATAGATGACAAATTCCGAGTACTGGATCACTGAGGACAGGAACAACCGGGTTGAGCAGGACTGGAAACTCTCTGTAACTGACACAGCAAACAGGAAGCTATCACCGGCGTCTGTGAGAAGTCCTGAGAGTGTTTAAATTTGGGAGCCCTCCAATCATGATCCAGACAGGGTAATCACATAATGATGCCGTGCAGCTGCATGCTGCACGGCCAGAATACACAAGCACTGATTAATTAAGACCCAGCAACGGGGAACGCGGTCTGACCGTGGCGTCCCCGTTGCTAGGGTCTGAGCGGCTCCGTGCGCCCGGCGTCTAGCGTTGCTAGGGAGCCGGCGGCTGTCTGCCTGCGGCGTCCCTAGTTGCTAGGCGCCGGGCCGCACTGACGGGCGGACCCTCGGCGCCTAACAGAACCTGAGCAAGTCTTAGTAGCTCAAGATGTGAAGCAAATGCCCAGTGAAGAGGAGTTGATCAAAATTCAACAACAAGCATCATAAGGAGAAAAGGAAAAATGGACACGATCGGGGGCAGAAGAAGATGAACATGGACTTTGGAAGTCAAGAGAATTGAAGTACTGCCTACCAGCAGCTCTATTTCCACCTATGTTACAAGTAGCTCATGGACAAGTACATCATTCAAAGGAAGCCATGGTGAATAGAATACAAGAGCATTGTATTTATTGAAGCTCCAGGCTTCAATAAAGCTGCAACAAACTTTGTAGCAGGATGCTGGATCTGTGGAATCAGCAATCTAGGACAAAGAACCAAGACACCTCTAGGAACTATACCCAAAGCCTCTTACCCATTTCAAACACTACAAATCGACTATATACAGTTGCCACGAAGCGGTCCATATGAATATTGTCAAAGTCAGAAAAATATCACGCTGCACATTGCCATATATGCACCTCATGCGTGTGCCCGCTGCACGTGCATGAGCCCTCCCGTGCGTGCGTATACTCGCAGTCGCGTGCACTCGCAGGCGCACGGTATGCGCATTTACGGTAGAGTTTGTGTGCGTCTAGCGTGCAACTCGATCGTTACATATTTTAGTCATATAATGTATTTTGTAGATTATGGTCCCTTTGATAGAATCTGAAAGTTTAGTTAATATAGCATGTTCAGAGACAAAGAGATCCCTCTTTGTTTGATACGAAGGGTCAGACAGGGGTTACACAGTGGTGTTTAGTATCCATCAGAAGAGTATATAATTAGCAATATTCCGGTGTTGGTTAGAAACAGATAAATCGCTCGTGCGTATAGTTATGACTATAAGAAGTTTATGGACATTTACTATATTTGCAGTTTATTACCCATGCGGCGGGAAACCTGAGTTTCCCTCCCACCTGAGCAGTTTGAAATAGTCACAGCCCACCTGTATGAACCAACCTATGACCTTTTGTTATAATGCGGAGACGGATTCCTGTGTCCAATGAACAATAAGAATGTAGGGACCATTGTACTGTATTGTGTGTAGTGTATATAAAGACAAGCCGACCTGGGCCAGCTCCACTCTACTCTTCTCAACGGTTCTCATCACTGATAATCGGGAGCTGGATATCCAGGAAGGCTCTTGCAATTGTTTCCCCTTGTGCGTAAGTTCTCTGCAACCATTTTACCTCCTATTAATGTTGTAAGCCATTCTCTCTCTCCTTCCCCTTAAATGTAATTGTGCCGCTATTGTATTTTAACGTGTAGTAATTCTGTTAGGTGTTTATGTTAGCTTGGTAGTGTATAAATTGTACTGTGTATTCTTTTGCAATTGAACGTTCATTTAAAGGTGTTAGAACCTTAGACCGGTATTTGAGTGTTTATTATATTGCTAAGTGTTCTCAGAGCATCACAGACACTCTTACAGCTTTTAAACTAACAAGGTTACACTGCGTTGCATTTACACCTTATCACTACACAAAGGTTTACAGTATAAGTACATCACTTATGGTATAGTTATTAAGGTTTAATTCTGTGAGCGTCAGCTCCGCTTGTGTTCTCCTCGTGGTCTCGAGCGTCCGCTACGCTGGTAGCGTATCATTTCGGTAGTCGGCAGCCTATAGCGTGCTTGCCTCTACGCATTAAGCCGTGAGTGAACGTGCCGCTCGTGCGTCTCTACCACAGCTAAGCGTTTGCTACGCTAAGTGCGTACCCTTACGGTATATCATACGCCAATTGCGTACTGTGTTCATTAACCTTTTAGAGTGTTTAAAATAGGATAAATCAGTAGGCTTTATAAATTGGGGGCTCGTCCGCTCTTCACATATCTGCACTGGGTAACTTTAGCAGACATTATCGGTCAGCAGAGGGCGGGAAGGTGGTATCCCTCGCAGTGCTGACCAGATAAGCGTCTGCTTCGCTTAGTAAGGAGTGCTGAGGGAATCCGGAACCGGAAGGTAGGAACAGTACGTTATTGTCTTTAAAAACTGTTTAGTTTCTGTTTTGCGTACGTACGCATAAGCACACACACCTGTATTTCTTGCTTAGTAGTATTTGTCCGTATCTCATTCTCCTGATTGCCACACACCATTGATAACGTGCTGAGAGATTTGTTGTTATTAATAGTTAAAAGATAAAAAGTAATATTTAAGGGAATAATTGTAAAGGCACGCACGCAGTCTCGAGTAGAAATACAAGGGAGATTTTGGTGGTGTATAGTGAATGATTACCGTTAAAGATCATTTACATTGATAAACGTGTAGTGTGTTACTGTGGACGTACTTGGTCTGTGTACACGTGTCCTTACAAGGGCAGGGCGTACGCAACACAAGGGTCGACGCACGGAGCGTATATTACGCAACGGATCGTACGGATACACCCACATAATACAAACCGCACGATAGTATTGTTTTAGTAGGCGATAAGGAAGTAACGCGATAATAACGCAAATCTATCTCAAATCCAAAAGTTAAAGTTAAAAGAAAAAAACCTTCTCTGTTGCAATTCTTCTGGGTTAGGCTAATACCGAATGAAAGGAATTCTGTACAGAAATAAGAGTGTTCGAATGTAAGAGTGTGTATATATAAGATTTTTCTCTTTTTACGGAAGTGGGAACCATAGGCAATTAGAAAGAGGTACACCAGCGAAAGTGATAGCGCGGGGTGGCTTGGGAGGCGTCCCTTGTTAGTCTCGACATATTATGAGCAGTAGAGTATGCTGTACATAACAGACCAGGAGGTCAAGGACCAGGAGGTTCAGGTACAGTAGACTAGAAGTAGAGAGCACAACCGAAGAGGGTTGGTGCGAGACCCATATAGGCCAACGAAGCTCATTGCTGAAGGAATTCGCAGCCTAAATTTTCGATTCCGTTGATCGTTCCGCACATAAGATTAGTTGCTTGTGTGCAGATACGATTGTACCGCATGTGATTGTGTGCATTAGCGTGTCTTGAATATTCATAAGAACGCTACTTGCACATTGTTAACGTGATTTGTGTAATTTTTTTATTTTAAGGGAAGTAGCCTGATCACTCAGGGACATTCCAACGACTGATACTTGCTGGGGAGGGTAACATACTCCCACACGCCGAGCAAGTAGACGTTCATAGGTGCCCTAGGTTGGGTACGGAACCTCTGGGAACTTTGGTCGCCGTATTGGCCAGCGTGGGCGGGAGTTAAGTGGGCGGACCTCGGTGCAAAACCCCCACCGCAGCCTTACTCCGGACATCTTGGTTTTTGTAAGGGTTGCCGAAGACCCTGATTTGAAGTCAGAGGTAGTGAAAGCAGCACCTGCAGAGATGGGGGCCAGTTGTTCAGGTAAGGGGCGATCAACCGAGGTTCAGGTTGATTTGGTAAACCGACCAATCGGGTCGGCAAGGTATATCATGTGTGAGAAATATGGTCATCACACAGAAATGTTGTGCAATGAATGGGAAAGGATGACTGTGCAAGTTTCCCCGGGTAGGTACTTTTAACCCAGAAGTATTACAGAATTTAAAGAGAAGAGTTTGCCTGATTAAATCTTCAAAAAGGCGTATTAGACATTATGACTATTTAACATTGTGGCAACAGGAAGGTGAAATAAAAAGGGGGTTGGCGCAAGCCGCTGGATCTAACCCTATCAGGAAACTGATAGCCACTTCACCCCCACCACCATACATACCTGGAGAGAAATTGGTTGCAGAGAATGGCACACAGGGTTATGATAAATGTATAGAAGTTAAAGATAATGTAACCAAAGTAATTAATGCTAAGACTAATCCGTGCAAGTTGTACCCTGTTTTGAACTTTCCCCAGGATTGTGACCAAGAGGATGAGCCCACTACAATATCAGCACTCTCTCTAGCAGCCACCATAGCAGAAACAACAGTGGGCACGGCCCAACCCGTAAGATTAGTATCAAAGGCCCCTAGCGGAGGGACTGGTGAGGTCGTATCGACTGGTAAGTACGGCACCATACACTATGCTGAAACCATTTCACCAAGTATTGTAGAATCTACTCAGAATGATATCATTGTGCTTAATCCTGTCAGGGTAATTGCGGTCCCAAATGGGTGAACTGAAGCCTCAGGAGCAACTCCTGTCAGGAACATCGCCATGCACTGTCCCTTTTCCCGAGCAGAATGAAGATCAATGATGTCTGAATTCCCTGATCCTAGGAAAGACTTAGTTGCATGTCAAAAGTATATTAGAGAGCTAGGAAATTCTGCAGAGCCAAATAACAAAGATTGGAGGACAGTTTTGAGGGCATGTTTACCCCCCAATGTTGATTCGTTAAAGTTTATCGCTGATTGCAAGTTAGATGAGGAAGTACCACTAACAGAAGAGTATAATCAGGATAATGTAAAGAGAATCAACTTACAGTTAGGAGTATATTTTCCTGCAGTAGTAAAGTGGAATAAAATCTTTACAATAAAACAAAAAGAAGGTGAATCCACACCGGAGTATTTTCACCGGGCTCTGCAGGATATGGCTAGGTACACTGGTATAGATGACATTAAAACTAATGTACACCACAGGGAAGTAGCTGTTTCTGTATTAATGGACGGTTTAAAAGAGGTTTTAAGGAATAGAATACAAACCACTAGGCCTGATTGGAGAGGTATGTCGGTGGATGCATTGGGAGAGGCTGCTGCTGGGCATGATCGGAATATCATCAGACACAGGGAGTCACAGAGTGATAAGCTAATGGCTGTGAGCATACAGGCCCTTACTACCAGGCCACCTCAGCCCAGAACTGTGACCCCTGTGGGTAAGTCAAGAGGTATAAAATGTTATTGTTGCCACAGAGAGGGACACATGGCGCGTGATTGTAAAACAAGACAAATACAAAATTCATATCAACCCCCTAGACAATGACCTGATACGAGACATTGGGATCAAGGACCGCAGGGGCGGAGCTATGAGCCACATGCAGGGGAAACAAAAAGGTATACCCCAAGAAGAGACTGGCAAATCTCTGATAGTTCCCATCTACCCCCACCACAAGTAATTGCTGCCAGCACGATTCAGGGAGGTCACCATACCCAATAGGGGTGTGGCCACACCTGTAATCTGCAGCCAGTGAAATTAATTGCGAGTCTTGGAAGTGAACCCGAGGTCACAATTGATGTAGCTGGTAAACCATTAAATTTCCTTGTAGATACGGGGGTGGCCAAATCAGTGATAAATTCGACAGTGGGCATGAGAACCACTGGTAAGACAATTCCAGCCATGGGAGTAACGGGAGTAGTACAGCACTACCCTGTTAGCAAACTAGCAGAGATTACAATAGGGCCTTTGCATACCAAGCATTCCTTTTTGCTGGCTGCATCGGCACCGACAAATCTCCTGGGAAGAGATTTATTGTGTAAAATGGGGTGCGTCATATATTGTACTCCTGAAGGTGTATTACTAGACATACCTGAGAACCACGCTCAGGAAGTACAAGATATGCTAGACTCCCCATCAAAATTAATGTCACATACTGTTAGATTTATTGTGTAAAATGGGGTGCCTCATATATTGTACTCCTGAAGGTGTATTCCTAGACATAGCTGAGAACCACGCTCAGGAAGTACAAGATATGCTAGACTCCCCATCAAAATTAATGTCACATACTGTTATGATAAATAGGAGTCCATCCCAGGTAGAAGAAATGACATCCCAAATACCAGAGTCACTTTGGACTAAAGATGTACAAGACACTGGATTAATGGCAAACGTAGCTCCAGTAGTTGTGCAAGTAAAAGATGATAGGGTAGCTCCAAAAATCCCACAATACTCTCTGAAGCCAGAGGTGGAGTTAGGAGTGTACCCCGTAATAGAGCGCTTGCTACAACAGGGCATTCTGGTAAGAACATCCAGCACTGCCAATAGTCCCATCTTCCCTGTTAAAAAGAGTGGGGGGAGGGGTTACAGGCTAGTGCAGGATCTAAGTGGGATTAACAAAATAGTTGAGAGTCAGTTCCCCGTAGTGCCAAATCCAGCTGTCATCCTTATGCAAATCCCTCCCACTGCGAAATTTTTCACTGTAATTGACCTCTGCTCCGCCTTCTTCTCGGTACCTCTGCACCCTGACAGCCAATATTTGTTTGCGTTCACATACAGAGGAGTTCAATACACCTGGACTCGCTTACCACAAGGTTTCATTGACAGTCCAAGCATTTTCTCACAAGCCTTGCATGATTGTTTACAGTCTTTTCAACCTGAGAGTGGATCAATATTAATACAGTATGTAGACGATCTACTTCTGTGTTCTGATTCACTCGAATCGTCCCTGAGAGATACGAAACAACTCCTGTTTCATCTCTCAGAAACCGGACACAAGGTTTCAAAGGATAAGTTGCAATTATGCCAGACTAAGGTAAAATATTTGGGACACTGTCTGACACAAGGACTGAGACACCTGACCGCTGATAGAATTCAAGCAATTCGTGACATGACCCTGCCACAAACCCAGCAACAGATTAGAATGTTTTTAGGAATGTGTGGGTATTGCCGTAACTGGATCCCAGGTTTTTCCATATTGGCCTTGCCATTGCAGGAGATGGTTTCCTCAAACAAACCTGATCGGATTTTGCATACAGACGAATCCGAGATGGCATTTGAGAGACTTAAACAGTGCCTATCGCAGGCACCAGCATTAGGTATGCCAGACTATGGGAAACCCTTTGAGCTGTACGGAACAGAAAGTGCTGGTTGCGCGGCAGGCGTCCTAACCCAAAAGCACGGTGATGCCAGCAGGCCGGTAGCATACTACAGCGCTCAGCTAGATACAGTAGCGCGATCCCTCCCCACATGCTTGCGAAGTGTTGCTGCGATAGCATTGCTAGTAACGAAAAGCGAAGATGTAGTGCTAGGACACAACCTCACAATCCATACACTGCATGCAGTGTCAGCCTTGCTAAATTCGTCTCAAACCAGGCACGTCTCATCAGCGCGGTTTACAAGATGGGAATTGGCATTGATGGCCCCCGTAAACATCACCATAAAGAGATGCAGCGCATTAAATCCTGCAACGTATCTCCCAGGTGTGCCTGGACAGGCACAAAGGGTGGAGGATGAGAATAATGATGAAGGAGGATTTAGTAAGGACAATGACACACATGATTGTATGGAATATTTGACCCAAAATTTCACGGCAAGGCCTGACATCAGTGACAACCCACTGGAAGATGTAGATTTTACTTTCTACGCTGATGGTAGTTGTCACAGACAGACAGACTCGGGAGACTTGTGTACTGGATACGCAGCCGTAGATGACCAAGGCACCACAGAAGCAGAACCGCTAGGCCCTCCTCACTCAGCCCAGGTTGCTGAACTGGTTGCCCTAACCAGAGCATGTGAATTGGGTAAGGGAAAGTCAGCCAATATCTACACAGATTCTAGATACGCCTTCGGGGTAGTCCATGATTTCGGAGCCCTATGGCGCCTCAGAAATTTCATGACGGCAGCTGGTACACCGGTAGCGCATGCAGCTCACATCAAAAGGCTTCTAACAGCGATACAGGAACCCGACAGAGTGGCTGTTATCAAGTGTAAAGCACATACATATAGCCAAGACCCGGTATCACTTGGTAACAGCCGAGCAGACGAAGCTGCTAAATTAGCAGCCGGCACCCCCAGACAGACTGACGCCACACAGCTGATGGTATTCAATACTGTCAACACACAGAAATTGTGTGAAATGCAAAATTTGTGTTCCACACAGGAAAAGGCAGTTTGGAGGGCAAAAGGATATGGCCAGGAGCCCTCAGGACTCTGGACAGATGGACAGGGTAAACCAGTGGCACCCAGAGCATACCTTCCAAGTTTAGCGGAAGCAGCACATGGGCTGACTCACCTAGGCAAGGAAGGAATGTGTAAGTTGGTAAGAGCATATTGGTGCGCCCCAGGATTTTCCTCCCATGCGGGAAAGAGAGCGATGACATGCCTCACCTGCTTGAGGAAGAATATCGGAAAGGCAATACCAACAGAACCATCCCATATCCCTCCAACAGATGGCCCTTTCCAGGTAATACAAATTGATTTCATACAATTACCCCCTTGTCGAAATTTGAAGTATGTACTAGTTTGTATAGATGTGTTTTCAAATTGGGTCGAAGCATTTCCTGCGGCCACAAATACAGCTATGTTTACTGCTAAGAAAATTGTTCAGGAATTTGTGTGTAGATACGGTATCCCTAGAATAATTGAAAGTGATAGGGGTACCCATTTTACAGGTGATGTCTTTCAAGGAATGTGTAAGTTGATGGAAATTAATAGTAAGCTGCACACTCCGTACCGCCCCCAGGTGAGTGCAAAGGTAGAAAGAGTGAACAGCACTATTAAAAATAAATTGAGCAAAGTTATGGCAGAAACAGGATTGACATGGCCAGAAGCTTTGCCCATTGTACTATACAGCATCAGAACCACTCCCAGGTCCCCTCTTAATCTGTCCCCCATTGCAATTCTGTTTGGTCGACAACCGCATGTTATGATTAACCCTCAGGATGATTTGAAGTGTAACAATGAAGTGACTGTAAAATACCTGGTTAACATGAGTAAACAGCTAAGGAATCAGAATAATAATTTAAAGTTGGTGATTCCTGATCTGCCAGATAGTAATTGTCATGACATTGAACCTGGGTAATTATGTAATGATACGGAATTTTCTACGCTCAGGTTGCCTTATTGACAGATGGGAAGGACCATACCAAGTCTTATTGATTAGCACGACAGCATTGAAGGTTGCCGAGAGAGAGACTTGGGTTCATTCGTCCCATTGTAAGAAGGTTGCTGATCCAGAGAGGTCTCGTGATAAAGAACAGACGGTAGAGGAAGTTGTATCACTGGAGTGTCTGTTTCAGGAAGATTGAGACGGCACCTGAGCATTGAGAATAATAAGATCGGAGGCAGTTGTCGATTCCCTGTTCCCTTTTATTGTTTTTCTCCACTTCCCATCCCATCTCCCTCAATTATTTCTTTCCCCCTTCTCATTTTTCTCCATTTCCTCCTATAAGATGGACTTGCCCCAAGAGACTGTGATCCGGATTTTCCTGTTGACCATGATGTTGACCAGAGCAGTCTGTTCAGGCGAGAGTACCATGGAGGTCGAGAGAGGTTCTGGAATGGGTTCTGATGGCCAGGATGAAGGCGTAGATTTCCAAGAACAACATAATCACCAAGCAAAGGCGAGTATCAGAAAACGATCTGGTAGCATTGACCATAGAAGGAATTGTGAAGGATTGTTAGCTGAAGAAAATTGCATCTGTAGGCATTGTGATAACCTAGTTGAGGATGGGTGCATCAAGAAATGTCAGTCCAGTTTTAACATTAACATGGACCGGCATCCATTGGGTGACTATCACTCATTAGTGGGTAAGGTGTTAAACCAAACAGACTGTTGGGTATGCTCTCAAGTACCTCAAGGTCACAGCAAGTCAGGACTAGTACCATTTCCTTTAACAAGAAGGGAGGTTCTTGAGTTAAGTGGTGGGAGGCCGGTGGACAAGAGGTTTAATATCTCTAGTCCTCCTAGTTTGAAGCTCCACCAATACCATGTGGATAGGTCCTTAGTGTGTTTTAACATTTCCAATCCCCGAAAGCTGGGAAATTGGGAAGTGTCATGGAATAACAAAACCATGACCTTTTCATATAGAGCCGATAGAATGCCTACAGATACAGAACTTATACGCCACATAGCCGGTAGTGGAAGATATTTCCGATATAGGTATACCCTAGGAAGTAGGACCATGAGAGTTGGAGAAGTATCACCAGGATACTGTGCACATATCATACAACCAGATACGTGTACTAGGCAGATGGGAGAATTAGGGTTAGGAGGGTTCACATGGAAGATGTGTAACATGGTTCTAACATATTCAGTCCCATATGTTCTCCCTGATGATGCATATTTCATATGCGGGAGAAAGGCGTATAAGTGGCTTGCCCCAAACTCAGAGGGATTATGTTATATTGGAAAAGTATTGCCTGAGGTAATGACTGTATCGCATACCAAAATGAAAGATATCCACCGCAGTGCCCCAGCTCCTTATACTCACACCCATTACGAGCACGTAGTTAAAAGGCACCTGGTAGAAAGGACAGAGCATCATGCCTCTGATCTGATCTATGAGTCCACCGGGATTCATTTTCTCCTCGCAATGGATATCACTCGTACCGCCAGGGGGGTGATAAATTTCAAATACATAAACGCGCTCGCGAATTTGATAGACAATATCACTGAAATGTATGACTACACTTTTAGGTATACTGGAAGGGAGCTCCAAGCTTATAAAACAGAACTGGTTCAGCATAGGATGGTTCTCAATTATCTCACGGCTGTGACAGGCGGATATTGTGTCACACTGGCAACGCAGTACGGCGTAAAATGCTGCACTTATATTACAAACAGCACCGAGGACCCGGTCGAGGTCATAGACCAAAAGATGGACGACATTCTTCAATTAAAATGGGAGTTCCGCAGGAGACACAATCTCACCCTTGCTGCTGTGGGTAATGAGCTGACCGGTTGGGTGTCATGGTTGAACCCACGAAATTGGTTCTCCGGTTTAGGAGAATGGGCTTAAGGAATTAAAATGGACGTAGGGAAATTTCTTCTGTGTATCTTGGGTATCGTCATATCGATTGGTTTGATATTTAGATGCGTTCAGGCTTTAACGAAGTGTAAACGAAGTACTAGGGTGATGAGTCTAAGGAGTGAGGACATTGTAATTCCAATTGATTTTATTTATGACCCAACGATAGAGACAATGTTGTGATGAAAATGTGATTCCACGGTCCGTTTCTTTCACCCGTTTCTCCTTTGTTTTCCTCCAAGGTAAAAAGACATCCGCTTGGAAGAAGAATTTGACAACCTTTTACACAGACCACTGATGGACAATGCCATAGACCCCCCATATCCCTAGTAACTTTAACTTTACGCTAGCCCAACACTTTAAAAAAATTTGTAAGTCTATGGACATTGAGAAAGCTTTTTGCTCGCATTTTGGCAAAAGCCCAAAGAGACTACAGTCAACATGTACATCAAGACAAGACACCAGACAAGACTTCAATCAACAAATGTATATTAGACTCACATAGTTTATGACTGCATTTACCATAATTGCTCCTTATCTTCATTTCTACAACCTTCAGGTAATGACACACATAGTCGATAGGGAATACAGGCACAGATATCAGCACTCACATATCCCCCCATTCATGTATCATCAACTAAAATGTGCTCCCCCACTTTGTAGCAACCAAAAGCCGAAAAGAGCTCGGTAAAGTTTGACAGTCCATCCACAGACCCTTAATACGGGATAAGAAGGAATTCAAATGTATACTTCACAATACCTCGAAGCTTGATTTAAAACACGTACGGCACGATGATACATGACCCCCCAAACATGGATTCATACACACATGCTTCTGCTATCTCACTAGGTCATACCCTTTTCCCACCTTCTTCTCTCCTCCCCTACCCAATCATAGAAATGTATTTACATATGACATATATTTTTCTCTTTTTGAACTGTTTTAGGAAGTGGCAGTTATTGGTGACTGCCAAAGGGTGGACTGTCAAAGTCAGAAAAATATCACGCTGCACATTGCCATATATGCACCTCATGCGTGTGCCCGCTGCACGTGCATGAGCCCTCCCGTGAGTGCGTATACTCGCAGTCGCGTGCACTCGCAGGTGCACGGTATGCGCATTTACGGTAGAGTTTGTGTGCGTCTAGCGTGCGACTCGATCGTTACATATTTTAGTCATATAATGTATTTTGTAGATTATGGTCCCTTTGATAGAATCTGAAAGTTTAGTTAATGTAGCATGTTCAGAGACAAAGAGATCCCTCTTTGTTTTATACGAAGGGTCAGACAGGGGTTACACAGTGGTGTTTAGTATCCATCGGAAGAGTATATAATTAGCAATATTCCGGTGTTGGTTAGAAACAGATAAATCGCTCGTGCGTATAGTTATGACTATAAGAAGTTTATGGACATTTACTATATTTGCAGTTTATTACCCATGCGGCGGGAAACCTGAGTTTCCCTCCCACCTGAGCAGTTTGAAATAGTCACAGCCCACCTGTATGAACCAACCTATGACCTTTTGTTATAATGCGGAGACGGATTCCTGTGTCCAATGAACAATAAGAATGTAGGGACCATTGTACTGTATTGTGTGTAGTGTATATAAAGACAAGCCGACCTGGGCCAGCTCCACTCTACTCTTCTCAACGGTTCTCATCACTGATAATCGGGAGCTGGATATCCAGGAAGGCGCTTGCAATTGTTTCCCCTTGTGCGTAAGTTCTCTGCAACCATTTTACCTCCTATTAATGTTGTAAGCCATTCTCTCTCTCCTTCCCCTTAAATGTAATTGTGCCGCTATTGTATTTTAACGTGTAGTAATTCTGTTAGGTGTTTATGTTAGCTTGGTAGTGTATAAATTGTACTGTGTATTCTTTTGCAATTGAACGTTCATTTAAAGGTGTTAGAACCTTAGACCGGTATTTGAGTGTTTATTATATTGCTAAGTGTTCTCAGAGCATCACAGACACTCTTACAGCTTTTAAACTAACAAGGTTACACTGCGTTGCATTTACACCTTATCACTACACAAAGGTTTACAGTATAAGTACATCACTTATGGTATAGTTATTAAGGTTTAATTCTGTGAGCGTCAGCTCCGCTTGTGATCTCCTCGTGGTCTCGAGCGTCCGCTACGCTGGTAGCGTATCATTACGGTAGTCGGCAGCCTATAGCGTGCTTGCCTCTACGCATTAAGCCGTGAGTGAACGTGCCGCTCGTGCGTCTCTACCACGGCTAAGCGTTTGCTACGCTAAGTGCGTACCCTTACGGTATATCATACGCCAATTGCGTACTGTGTTCATTAACCTTTTAGAGTGTTTAAAATAGGATAAATCAGTAGGCTTTATCAATATGTACTAGTAGCAACGGACATGTTTAGTCACTGGGCCGAAGCCTGGCCAGTAAGCAAAGCCACAGCAAAAACCACTGCAAAGAAACTGATAGCAGAAGTAGTATGTAGATTTGGGGTACCTGAGGTTATAGAATCAGATAGAGGTACACATTTCACAGGAGAAGTCATGCAGCATATAATGAAAGATTTGGGAGTACAGCAGGCCTTCCACGTGCCTTACCGTCCCCAGGCGAGTGGGAGGGGGGAACATTTGAACTTTGACCTTAAGCTAAAACTACAGAAAATTATGACAGAAACCAAAAGAACTTGGCCAGAATGCCTACCTATAGTCTTGTTCAATATTAGGACCACACCTATGAGACCTAGTAAGCTGACTCCATATAAAATATTGTTTGGGTCAGCTCCAAGAACAGGTTGTTATTATCCACGACAGTTACAACATAATCATGGTGATTTAACAGGTTATGTACAGGAGGTCTGTAAAACATTGACTAACCTCCATTGCCGAGTGTTTTCTTCCATTCCAGACCCAGAAGGATCAGCTACGCATAAACTAAACCCAGGAGATTGGGTCTATTTAAAGAGACATGTGAGAAAGACCTTTGAACCAAGATATGATGGTCCATATCAAGTGCTGCTAACCATGCCTACCTCAATTAAGGTGAAAGGTCGTGATACCTGATTACACGCCTCCCACTCGAAGAAGTTGACAGTGACTCTCCAACCAGAAGAATGAAGTTGCTTATCCTTTGGTTGTTGTTAGGGGTAATCCCCAAGGTTTGGGCTATAAGTCCATGGGACTGGTTTACTAAAAGGGGGTAGTTCAGGCCTAGTGTAGGTAGAATAGGGAGAAAAAGTGGAATCAAAAAGAGGGGAAATGATGGTGTAGGAACTTCCGCAGTATAGCAAATATATTGATTCACGCTTTTTCGCATTGATTAAGATATTTACTGTTAATCACAAAATGTGTTCATGTATCCTTAAATATATTGTACAGATATTCAGAAAACTATGTACTCCGAATATCTTGTTTAAAGCATGAATTGTTCAAGGACATGCAACACCAGATGTTTCCAAGGCCAATCAGGAAGATCGGGAAGAATGTTTTCAGCATATGTCCGAAAGACTAATAATCACAAAGCAATAAACCATATTCGAGAATGTTCTAATTGCTAATTAGAATCTTGTATGACAATTGATGTATTTCAGGTTCTGAGACATACATGGTGTATTCTGTTTGGCTAAATGTATTGGCAAGCATGATTCCTTTTGTCTTTAAGCTATAAAAATAAACCTATAACGGCCCCTAAAGCAGGTCAGCCATGGTCTGTTTAGGTTACACATGATCCTGTGTCATCTTTTCATTCACTGACCTCCAACCGGTTGCTAAAGGAACAGAATTCTGACTGATTACTGAAGAGTTAATAGACCAGACCTGAACAGGTTAAAATACCCTATCAGTAACGTACAGCTATAGATCACCTGCAGCATGCACTAGTGCACAGATACTGGGACACGCTGCGTATTGGTAGTGTACAGCTGTATATCACCTGCAGCATGCACTAGTGCACGGATAGGGGGACATGCTGCGTATTGGTAGTGTACAGCTGTATATCACCTGCAGCATGCACTATTGCACAGATACTGGGACACGCTGCATATTGGTAGTGTACAGCTGTATATCACCTGCAGCATGCACTAGTGCACAGATAATTGGGACACGCAGCGTATTGGTAGTGTACAGCTGTATATCACCTGCAGCATGCACTAGTGCACAGATACTGAGATACGCTGCATATTGGTAGTGTACAGCTGTAGATCACCTGCAGCATGCACTAGTGCACAGATACTGGGACACGCTACATATTGGTAGTGTACAGCTGTATATCACCTGCAGCATGCACTAGTGCACAGATACTGGGACATGCCGCGTATTGGTAGTGTACAGCTGTATATCACCTGCAGCATGCACTAGTGCACAGATACTGAGATACGCTGCATATTGGTAGTGTACAGCTGTATATCACCTGCAGCATGCACTAGTGCACGGATACTGAGACACGCTGCGTATTGGTAGCGTACAGCTGTATATCACCTGCACCATGCACTAGTGCACAGATAGGGGGACACGCTGCGTATTGGTAGTGTACAGCTGTATATCACCTGCACCATGCACTAGTGCACAGATACTGGGACACGCTGCGTATTGGTAGTGTACAGCTGTAGATCACCTGCAGCATGCACTAGTGCACAGATACTGGGACACGCTGCGTATTGGTAGTGTACAGCTGTATATCACCTGCAGCATGCACCAGTGCACGGATAGGGGGACACGCTGCATATTAGTAGTGTACAGCTGTATATAACCTGCAGCATGCACTAGTGCACAGATAGGGGTACACTCTGCATTTTGGCAGTGTACAGCTGTATATCACCTGCAGCATGCACTAGTGCACAGATAGGGGTACACTCTGGTTTTTGGTAGTGTACAGCTGTATACCACCTGCAGCATGCACTAGTGCACAGATAGGGGACACTCTGCGTATTGGTATTGTACAGCTGTACATCACCTGCAGCATGCACTAGTGCACAGATACTGGGACATGCTGCGTATTGGTATTGTACAGCTGTATATCACCTGCAGCATGCACTAGTGCACTGATACTGGGACACGCTGCGTATTGGTAGTGTACAGCTGTATATCACCTGCAGCATGCACTAGTGCACGGATAGGGGGACATGCTGCGTATTGGTAGTGTACAGCTGTATATCACCTGCAGCATGCACTAGTGCACAGATAGGGGTACACTCTGGTTTTTGGTAGTGTACAGCTGTATATCACCTGCAGCATGCACTAGTGCACAGATAGGGGACACGCTGTGTATTGGTAGTGTACAGCTGTACATCACCTGCAGCATGCACTAGTGCACAGATACTGGGACACGCTGCGTATTGGTAGTGTACAGCTGTATATCACCTGCAGCATGCACTAGTGCACAGATACTGGGACACGCTGCGTATTGTTAGTGTAGAGCTGTATATCACATGCAGCATGCACTAGTGCACAGATATTGGGACACGCTGCGTATTGGTAGTGTACAGCTGTACATCACCTGCAGCATGCACTAGTGCACAGATACTGGGACACGCAGCGTATTGGTAGTGTACAGCTGTATATCACCTGCAGCATGCACTAGTGCACAGATACTGGGACACGCAGCGTATTGGTATTGTACAGCTGTATATCACCTGCAGCATGCACTAGTGCACAGATACTGGGACACGCTGCGTATTGGTAGTGTACAGTTGTATATCACCTGCTGCATGCACTAGTGCACAGATACTGGGACACGCTGCGTATTGGTAGTGTACAGCTGTATATCACCTGCAGCATGCACTAGTGCACAGATACTGCGACACGCAGCGTATTCGTAGTGTACAGCTGTATATCACCTGCAGCATGCACTAGTGCACAGATACTGGGTCACGCTGCGTATTGGTAGTGTACAGCTGTATATCACCTGCAGCATGCACTAGTGCACAGATACTGGGACACGCTGTATATTGGTATTGTACAGCTGTATATCACCTGCAGCATGCACTAGTGCACAGATAGGGGGACACGCTGCGTATTGGTAGTGTACAGCTGTATATCACCTGCAGCATGCACTAGTGCACAGATAGTGGGACACGCTACATATTGGTAGTGTACAGCTGTAGATCACCTGCAGCATGCACTAGTGCACGGATAGGGGGCATGCTGCGTATTGGTATTGTACAGCTGTATATCACCTGCAGCATGCACTAGTGCACGGATAGGGGGACATGCTGCGTATTGGTATTGTACAGCTGTATATCACCTGCAGCATGCACTAGTGAACAGATACTGGGACACGCTGTGTATTGATATGGTACAGCTGTATATCACCTGCAGCATGCACTAGTGCACAGATACTGGGACACGCTGTGTATTGATATGGTACAGCTGTATATCACCTGCAGCATGCACTAGTGCACGGATAGGGGGACACGCTGCGTATTGGTAGTGTACGGCTGTATATCACCTGCAGCATGCACTAGTGCACGGATAGGGGGACATGCTGCGTATTGGTATTGTACAGCTGTATATAACCTGCAGCATGCACTAGTGCACGGATAGGGGGACATGCTGCGTATTGGTATTGTACAGCTGTATATCACCTGCAGCATGCACTAGTGAACAGATACTGGGACACGCTGTGTATTGATATGGTACAGCTGTATATCACCTGCAGCATGCACTAGTGCACGGATAGGGGGACACGCTGCGTATTGGTAGTGTACGGCTGTATATCACCTGCAGCATGCACTAGTGCACTGATACTGCGACACGCAGCGTATTGGTAGTGTACAGCTGTATATCACCTGCAGCATGCACTAGTGCACGGATAGGGGCACATGCTGCGTATTGGTAGTGTACAGCTGTATATCACCTGCAGCATGCACTAGTGCACAGATACTGGGTCACGCTGCGTATTGGTAGTGTACAGCTGTATATCACGTGCAGCATGCACTAGTGCACAGATACTGGGTCACGCTGCGTATTGGTAGTGTACAGCTGTATATCACCTGCAGCATGCACTAGTGCACAGATACTGGGACATGCTGCGTATTGGTATTGTACAGCTGTATATCACCTGCAGCATGCACTAGTGCACATATACTGGGTCACGCTGCGTATTGGTAGTGTACAGCTGTATATCACGTGCAGCATGCACTAGTGCACAGATACTGGGTCACGCTGCGTATTGGTAGTGTACAGCTGTATATCACCTGCAGCATGCACTAGTGCACAGATACTGGGTCACGCTGCGTATTGGTAGTGTACAGCTGTATATCACCTGTAGCATGCACTAGTGCACAGATACTGGGACACGCTGCGTATTGGTGGTGTACAGCTGTATATCACCTTAAGCATGCACTAGTGCACAGATACTGGGACACGCAGCGTATTGGTAGTGTACAGCTGTATATCACCTGCAGCATGCACTAGTGCACAGATAGAGGGACACGCTGCGTATTGGTAGTGTACAGCTGTACATCACCTGCAGCATGCACTAGTGCACAGATACTGGGTCACGCTGCGTATTGGTAGTGTACAGCTGTATATCACCTGCAGCATGCACTAGTGCATAGATACTGGGACTGGCACGCTGCGTATTGGTAGTGTACAGCTGTATATCACCTGTAGCATGCACTAGTGCACAGATACTGGGACACGCAGCGTATTGGTAGTGTACAGCTGTATATCACCTGCAGCATGCACTAGTGCACAGATACTGGGACACGCTGCGTATTGGTAGTGTACAGCTGTATATCACCTGCAGCATGCACTAGTGCACAGATACTGGGACACGCTGCGTATTGGTAGTGTACAGCTGTATATCACCTGCAGCATGCACTAGTGCACAGATACTGGGTCACGCTGCGTATTGGTAGTGTACAGCTGTATATCACGTGCAGCATGCACTAGTGCACAGATACTGGGTCACGCTGCGTATTGGTAGTGTACAGCTGTATATCACCTGCAGCATGCACTAGTGCACAGATACTGGGTCACGCTGCGTATTGGTAGTGTACAGCTGTATATCACGTGCAGCATGCACTAGTGCACAGATACTGGGTCACGCTGCGTATTGGTAGTGTACAGCTGTATATCACCTGCAGCATGCACTAGTGCACAGATACTGGGTCACGCTGCGTATTGGTAGTGTACAGCTGTATATCACCTGTAGCATGCACTTGTGCACAGATACTGGGACACGCTGCGTATTGGTGGTGTACAGCTGTATATCACCTTAAGCATGCACTAGTGCACAGATACTGGGACACGCAGCGTATTGGTAGTGTACAGCTGTATATCACCTGCAGCATGCACTAGTGCACGGATAGGGGGACATGCTGCGTATTGGTAGTGTACAGCTGTATATCACCTGCAGCATGCACTAGTGCACAGATAGAGGGACACGCTGCGTATTGGTAGTGTACAGCTGTACATCACCTGCAGCATGCACTAGTGCACAGATACTGGGTCACGCTGCGTATTGGTAGTGTACAGCTGTATATCACCTGCAGCATGCACTAGTGCACAGATAATTGGGACACGCAGCGTATTGGTAGTGTACAGCTGTATATCACCTGCAGCATGCACTAGTGCACAGATACTGAGATACGCTGCATATTGGTAGTGTACAGCTGTAGATCACCTGCAGCATGCACTAGTGCACAGATACTGGGACACGCTACATATTGGTAGTGTACAGCTGTATATCACCTGCAGCATGCACTAGTGCACAGATACTGGGACATGCCGCGTATTGGTAGTGTACAGCTGTATATCACCTGCAGCATGCACTAGTGCACAGATACTGAGATACGCTGCATATTGGTAGTGTACAGCTGTATATCACCTGCAGCATGCACTAGTGCACAGATACTGAGACACGCTGCGTATTGGTAGCGTACAGCTGTATATCACCTGCACCATGCACTAGTGCACAGATAGGGGGACACGCTGCGTATTGGTAGTGTACAGCTGTATATCACCTGCACCATGCACTAGTGCACAGATACTGGGACACGCTGCGTATTGGTAGTGTACAGCTGTAGATCACCTGCAGCATGCACTAGTGCACAGATACTGGGACACGCTGCGTATTGGTAGTGTACAGCTGTATATCACCTGCAGCATGCACCAGTGCACGGATAGGGGGACACGCTGCATATTAGTAGTGTACAGCTGTATATAACCTGCAGCATGCACTAGTGCACAGATAGGGGTACACTCTGCATTTTGGCAGTGTACAGCTGTATATCACCTGCAGCATGCACTAGTGCACAGATAGGGGTACACTCTGGTTTTTGGTAGTGTACAGCTGTATACCACCTGCAGCATGCACTAGTGCACAGATAGGGGACACTCTGCGTATTGGTATTGTACAGCTGTACATCACCTGCAGCATGCACTAGTGCACAGATACTGGGACATGCTGCGTATTGGTATTGTACAGCTGTATATCACCTGCAGCATGCACTAGTGCACTGATACTGGGACACGCTGCGTATTGGTAGTGTACAGCTGTATATCACCTGCAGCATGCACTAGTGCACGGATAGGGGGACATGCTGCGTATTGGTAGTGTACAGCTGTATATCACCTGCAGCATGCACTAGTGCACAGATAGGGGTACACTCTGGTTTTTGGTAGTGTACAGCTGTATATCACCTGCAGCATGCACTAGTGCACAGATAGGGGACACGCTGTGTATTGGTAGTGTACAGCTGTATATCACCTGCAGCATGCACTAGTGCACAGATACTGGGACACGCTGCGTTATTGGTAGTGTACAGCTGTATATCACCTGCATCATGCACTAGTGCACAGATACTGGGACATGCTGCGTATTGGTAGTGTACAGCTGTATATCACCTGCAGCATGCACTAGTGCACGGACAGGGGGACATGCTGCGTATTGGTAGTGTACAGCTGTATATCACCTGCAGCATGCACTAGTGCACAGATACTGGGACACACTGCGTATTGGTAGTGTACAGCTGTATATCACCTGCAGCATGCACTAGTGCACGGATAGGGGGACATTCTGCGTATTGGTAGTGTACAGCTGTATATCACCTGCAGTATGCACTAGTGCACAGATAGGGGACACTCTACGTATTGGTATTGTACAGCTGTACATCACCTGCAGCATGCACTAGTGCACAGATATTGGGACACGCTGCGTATTGGTAGTGTACAGCTGTATATCACCTGCAGCATGCACTAGTGCACAGATATTGGGACACGCTGCGTATTGGTAGTGTACAGCTGTACATCACCTGCAGCATGCACTAGTGCACAGATACTGGGACACGCTGCGTATTGGTAGTGTACAGCTGTATATCACCTGCAGCATGCACTAGTGCACAGATACTGGGACACGCAGCGTATTGGTATTGTACAGCTGTATATCACCTGCAGCATGCACTAGTGCACAGATACTGGGACACGCTGCGTATTGGTAGTGTACAGTTGTATATCACCTGCTGCATGCACTAGTGCACAGATACTGGGACACGCTGCGTATTGGTAGTGTACAGCTGTATATCATCTGCAGCATGCACTAGTGCACAGATACTGCGACACGCAGCGTATTCGTAGTGTACAGCTGTATATCACCTGCAGCATGCACTAGTGCACAGATACTGGGTCACGCTGCGTATTGGTAGTGTACAGGTGTATATCACCTGCAGCATGCACTAGTGCACAGATACTGGGACACGCTGTATATTGGTATTGTACAGCTGTATATCACCTGCAGCATGCACTAGTGCACAGATAGGGGGACACGCTGCGTATTGGTAGTGTACAGCTGTATATCACCTGCAGCATGCACTAGTGCACAGATAGTGGGACACGCTACATATTGGTAGTGTACAGCTGTAGATCACCTGCAGCATGCACTAGTGCACGGATAGGGGGCATGCTGCGTATTGGTATTGTACAGCTGTATATCACCTGCAGCATGCACTAGTGCACGGATAGGGGGACATGCTGCGTATTGGTATTGTACAGCTGTATATCACCTGCAGCATGCACTAGTGAACAGATACTGGGACACGCTGTGTATTGATATGGTACAGCTGTATATCACCTGCAGCATGCACTAGTGCACAGATACTGGGACACGCTGTGTATTGATATGGTACAGCTGTATATCACCTGCAGCATGCACTAGTGCACGGATAGGGGGACACGCTGCGTATTGGTAGTGTACGGCTGTATATCACCTGCAGCATGCACTAGTGCACGGATAGGGGGACATGCTGCGTATTGGTATTGTACAGCTGTATATAACCTGCAGCATGCACTAGTGCACGGATAGGGGGACATGCTGCGTATTGGTATTGTACAGCTGTATATCACCTGCAGCATGCACTAGTGAACAGATACTGGGACACGCTGTGTATTGATATGGTACAGCTGTATATCACCTGCAGCATGCACTAGTGCACGGATAGGGGGACACGCTGCGTATTGGTAGTGTACGGCTGTATATCACCTGCAGCATGCACTAGTGCACTGATACTGCGACACGCAGCGTATTGGTAGTGTACAGCTGTATATCACCTGCAGCATGCACTAGTGCACGGATAGGGGCACATGCTGCGTATTGGTAGTGTACAGCTGTATATCACCTGCAGCATGCACTAGTGCACAGATACTGGGTCACGCTGCGTATTGGTAGTGTACAGCTGTATATCACGTGCAGGATGCACTAGTGCACAGATACTGGGTCACGCTGCGTATTGGTAGTGTACAGCTGTATATCACCTGCAGCATGCACTAGTGCACAGATACTGGGACATGCTGCGTATTGGTATTGTACAGCTGTATATCACCTGCAGCATGCACTAGTGCACATATACTGGGTCACGCTGCGTATTGGTAGTGTACAGCTGTATATCACGTGCAGCATGCACTAGTGCACAGATACTGGGTCACGCTGCGTATTGGTAGTGTACAGCTGTATATCACCTGCAGCATGCACTAGTGCACAGATACTGGGTCACGCTGCGTATTGGTAGTGTACAGCTGTATATCACCTGTAGCATGCACTAGTGCACAGATACTGGGACACGCTGCGTATTGGTGGTGTACAGCTGTATATCACCTTAAGCATGCACTAGTGCACAGATACTGGGACACGCAGCGTATTGGTAGTGTACAGCTGTATATCACCTGCAGCATGCACTAGTGCACAGATAGAGGGACACGCTGCGTATTGGTAGTGTACAGCTGTACATCACCTGCAGCATGCACTAGTGCACAGATACTGGGTCACGCTGCGTATTGGTAGTGTACAGCTGTATATCACCTGCAGCATGCACTAGTGCATAGATACTGGGACTGGCACGCTGCGTATTGGTAGTGTACAGCTGTATATCACCTGTAGCATGCACTAGTGCACAGATACTGGGACACGCAGCGTATTGGTAGTGTACAGCTGTATATCACCTGCAGCATGCACTAGTGCACAGATACTGGGACACGCTGCGTATTGGTAGTGTACAGCTGTATATCACCTGCAGCATGCACTAGTGCACAGATACTGGGACACGCTGCGTATTGGTAGTGTACAGCTGTATATCACCTGCAGCATGCACTAGTGCACAGATACTGGGTCACGCTGCGTATTGGTAGTGTACAGCTGTATATCACGTGCAGCATGCACTAGTGCACAGATACTGGGTCACGCTGCGTATTGGTAGTGTACAGCTGTATATCACCTGCAGCATGCACTAGTGCACAGATACTGGGTCACGCTGCGTATTGGTAGTGTACAGCTGTATATCACGTGCAGCATGCACTAGTGCACAGATACTGGGTCACGCTGCGTATTGGTAGTGTACAGCTGTATATCACCTGCAGCATGCACTAGTGCACAGATACTGGGTCACGCTGCGTATTGGTAGTGTACAGCTGTATATCACCTGTAGCATGCACTAGTGCACAGATACTGGGACACGCTGCGTATTGGTGGTGTACAGCTGTATATCACCTTAAGCATGCACTAGTGCACAGATACTGGGACACGCAGCGTATTGGTAGTGTACAGCTGTATATCACCTGCAGCATGCACTAGTGCACGGATAGGGGGACATGCTGCGTATTGGTAGTGTACAGCTGTATATCACCTGCAGCATGCACTAGTGCACAGATAGAGGGACACGCTGCGTATTGGTAGTGTACAGCTGTACATGACCTGCAGCATGCACTAGTGCACAGATACTGGGTCACGCTGCGTATTGGTAGTGTACAGCTGTATATCACCTGCAGCATGCACTAGTGCATAGATACTGGGACACGCTGCGTATTGGTAGTGCACAGCTGTATATCACCTGCAGCATGCACTAGTGCACAGATAGAGGGACATGCTGCGTATTGGTAGTGCACAGCTGTATATCACCTGCAGCATGCACTAGTGCACAGATACTGGGTCACGCTGCGTATTGGTAGTGTACAGCTGTATATCACCTGCAGCATGCACTAGTGCACAGATACTGGGTCACGCTGCGTATTGGTAGTGTACAGCTGTATATCACCTGCAGCATGCACTAGTGCACAGATACTGGGTCACGCTGCGTATTGGTAGTGTACAGCTGTATATCACCTGCAGCATGCACTAGTGCACAGATACTGGGTCACGCTGCGTATTGGTAGTGTACAGCTGTATATCACCTGCACTAGTGCACAGATACTGGGACACGCAGCGTATTGGTAGTGTACAGCTGTATATCACCTGCAGCATGCACTAGTGCACAGATAGAGGGACATGCTGCGTATTGGTAGTGCACAGCTGTATATCACCTGCAGCATGCACTAGTGCACAGATACTGGGTCACGCTGCGTATTGGTAGTGTACAGCTGTATATCACCTGCAGCATGCACTAGTGCACAGATACTGGGTCACTCTGCGTATTGGTAGTGTACAGCTGTATATCACCTGCAGCATGCACTAGTGCACAGATACTGGGTCACGCTGCGTATTGGTAGTGTACAGCTGTATATCACCTGCACTAGTGCACAGATACTGGGACACGCAGCGTATTGGTAGTGTACAGCTGTATATCACCTTAAGCATGCACTAGTGCACAGATACTGGGACACGCAGCGTATTGGTAGTGTACAGCTGTATATCACCTGCAGCATGCACTAGTGCACGGATAGGGGGACATGCTGCGTATTGGTAGTGTACAGCTGTATATCACCTGCAGCATGCACTAGTGCACAGATAGAGGGACACGCTGCGTATTGGTAGTGTACAGCTGTACATCACCTGCAGCATGCACTAGTGCACAGATACTGGGTCACGCTGCGTATTGGTAGTGTACAGCTGTATATCACCTGCAGCATGCACTAGTGCATAGATACTGGGACACGCTGCGTATTGGTAGTGCACAGCTGTATATCACCTGCAGCATGCACTAGTGCACAGATAGAGGGACATGCTGCGTATTGGTAGTGCACAGCTGTATATCACCTGCAGCATGCACTAGTGCACATATACTGGGTCACGCTGCGTATTGGTAGTGTACAGCTGTATATCACCTGCAGCATGCACTAGTGCACAGATACTGGGTCACGCTGCGTATTGGTAGTGTACAGCTGTATATCACCTGCAGCATGCACTAGTGCACAGATACTGGGTCACGCTGCGTATTGGTAGTGTACAGCTGTATATCACCTGCAGCATGCACTAGTGCACAGATACTGGGTCACGCTGCGTATTGGTAGTGTACAGCTGTATATCACCTGCACTAGTGCACAGATACTGGGACACGCAGCGTATTGGTAGTGTACAGCTGTATATCACCTGCAGCATGCACTAGTGCACAGATAGAGGGACATGCTGCGTATTGGTAGTGCACAGCTGTATATCACCTGCAGCATGCACTAGTGCACAGATACTGGGTCACGCTGCGTATTGGTAGTGTACAGCTGTATATCACCTGCAGCATGCACTAGTGCACAGATACTGGGTCACTCTGCGTATTGGTAGTGTACAGCTGTATATCACCTGCAGCATGCACTAGTGCACAGATACTGGGTCACGCTGCGTATTGGTAGTGTACAGCTGTATATCACCTGCACTAGTGCACAGATACTGGGACACGCAGCGTATTGGTAGTGTACAGCTGTATATCACCTTAAGCATGCACTAGTGCACAGATACTGGGACACGCAGCGTATTGGTAGTGTACAGCTGTATATCACCTGCAGCATGCACTAGTGCACGGATAGGGGGACATGCTGCGTATTGGTAGTGTACAGCTGTATATCACCTGCAGCATGCACTAGTGCACAGATAGAGGGACACGCTGCGTATTGGTAGTGTACAGCTGTACATCACCTGCAGCATGCACTAGTGCACAGATACTGGGTCACGCTGCGTATTGGTAGTGTACAGCTGTATATCACCTGCAGCATGCACTAGTGCATAGATACTGGGACACGCTGCGTATTGGTAGTGCACAGCTGTATATCACCTGCAGCATGCACTAGTGCACAGATAGAGGGACATGCTGCGTATTGGTAGTGCACAGCTGTATATCACCTGCAGCATGCACTAGTGCACAGATACTGGGTCACGCTGCGTATTGGTAGTGTACAGCTGTATATCACCTGCAGCATGCACTAGTGCACAGATACTGGGTCACGCTGCATATTGGTAGTGTACAGCTGTATATCACCTGCAGCATGCACTAGTGCACAGATACTGGGTCACGCTGCGTATTGGTAGTGTACAGCTGTATATCACCTGCACTAGTGCACAGATACTGGGACACGCAGCGTATTGGTAGTGTACAGCTGTATATCACCTGCAGCATGCACTAGTGCACAGATAGAGGGACACGCTGCGTATTGGTAGTGTACAGCTGTATATCACCTGCAGCATGCACTAGTGCACAGATACTGGGACACGCTGTGTATTGGTATTGTACAGCTATAGATCACCTGCAGCATGCACTAGTGCACAGATATTGGGACACGCTGCGTATTGGTAGTGTACAGCTGTACATCACCTGCAGCATGCACTAGTGCATAGATAGGGGGACACACTGTATATTGGTAGTGTACAGCTGTATATCACCTGCAGCATGCACTAGTGCACAGATACTGGGACACTCTGCGTATTGGTAGTGTACAGCTGTATATCACATGCAGCATGCACTAGTGCACAGATACTGGGACACGCTGCGTATTGGTAGTGTACAGCTGTATATCACCTGCAGCATGCACTAGTGCATAGATAGGGGGACACGCTGTATATTGGTAGTGTACAGCTGTATATCACATGCAGCATGCACTAGTGCACAGATACTGGGACACGCAGCGTATTGGTAGTGTACAGCTGTATATCACCTGCAGCATGCACTAGTGCATAGATACTGGGACACGCTGTGTATTGGTAGTGTACAGCTGTATATCACATGCAGCATGCACTAGTGCACAGATACTGGGACACGCAGCGTATTGGTAGTGTACAGCTGTATATCACCTGCAGCATGCACTAGTGCACAGATACTGGGACACGCAGCGTATTGGTAGTGTACAGCTGTATATCACCTGCAGCATGCACTAGTGCACAGATACTGGGACACGCAGCGTATTGGTAGTGTACAGCTGTATATCACCTGCAGCATGCACTAGTGCACAGATACTGGGACATGCTGTGTATTGGTAGAGTACAGCTGTATATCACCTGTAGCATGCACTAGTGCACAGATACTGGGACACGCAGCGTATTGGTAGTGTACAGCTGTATATCACCTGCAGCATGCACTAGTGCACAGATACTGGGACATGCTGTGTATTGGTAGTGTACAGCTGTATATCACCTGCAGCATGCACTAGTGCACAGATACTGGGACACGCAGCGTATTGGTAGTGTACAGCTGTATATCACCTGCAGCATGCACTAGTGCACAGATACTGGGACACGCAGCGTATTGGTAGTGTACAGCTGTATATCACCTGCAGCATGCACTAGTGCACAGATACTGGGACATGCTGTGTATTGGTAGAGTACAGCTGTATATCACCTGTAGCATGCACTAGTGCACAGATACTGGGACACGCAGCGTATTGGTAGTGTACAGCTGTATATCACCTGCAGCATGCACTAGTGCACAGATACTGGGACATGCTGTGTATTGGTAGTGTACAGCTGTATATCACCTGCAGCATGCACTAGTGCACAGATACTGGGACACGCTGCGTATTGGTAGTGTACAGCTGTATATCACCTGCAGCATGCACTAGTGCACAGATACTGGGACACGCAGCGTATTGGTAGTGTACAGCTGTATATCACCTGCAGCATGCACTAGTGCACAGATACTGGGACACGCTGTGTATTGGTAGTGTACAGCTGTATATCACCTGCAGCATGCACTAGTGCACAGATACTGGGACACGCAGCGTATTGGTAGTGTACAGCTGTATATCACCTGCAGCATGCACTAGTGCACAGATACTGGGACACGCAGCGTATTGGTAGTGTACAGCTGTATATCACCTGCAGCATGCACTAGTGCACAGATACTGGGACACGCAGCGTATTGGTAGTGTACAGCTGTATATCACCTGCAGCATGCACTAGTGCACAGATACTGGGACACGCAGCGTATTGGTAGTGTACAGCTGTATATCACCTGCAGCATGCACTAGTACACAGATACTGGGACATGCTGTGTATTGGTAGAGTACAGCTGTATATCACCTGTAGCATGCACTAGTGCACAGATACTGGGACACGCAGCGTATTGGTAGTGTACAGCTGTATATCACCTGCAGCATGCACTAGTGCACAGATTCTGGGACATGCTGTGTATTGGTAGTGTACAGCTGTATATCACCTGCAGCATGCACTAGTGCACAGATACTGGGACACGCTGCGTATTGGTAGTGTACAGCTGTATATCACCTGCAGCATGCACTAGTGCACAGATACTGGGACACGCAGCGTATTGGTAGTGTACAGCTGTATATCACCTGCAGCATGCACTAGTGCACAGATACTGGGACACGCAGCGTATTGGTAGTGTACAGCTGTATATCACCTGCAGCATGCACTAGTGCACAGATACTGGGACATGCTGTATATTGGTAGAGTACAGCTGTATATCACCTGTAGCATGCACTAGTGCACAGATACTGGGACACGCAGCGTATTGGTAGTGTACAGCTGTATATCACCTGCAGCATGCACTAGTGCACAGATACTGGGACATGCTGTGTATTGGTAGTGTACAGCTGTATATCACCTGCAGCATGCACTAGTGCACAGATACTGGGACACGCTGCGTATTGGTAGTGTACAGCTGTATATCACCTGCAGCATGCACTAGTGCACAGATACTGGGACACGCAGCGTATTGGTAGTGTACAGCTGTATATCACCTGCAGCATGCACTAGTGCACAGATACTGGGACACGCTGTGTATTGGTAGTGTACAGCTGTATATCACCTGCAGCATGCACTAGTGCACAGATACTGGGACACGCAGCGTATTGGTAGTGTACAGCTGTATATCACCTGCAGCATGCACTAGTGCACAGATACTGGGACACGCAGCGTATTGGTAGTGTACAGCTGTATATCACCTGCAGCATGCACTAGTGCACAGATACTGGGACACGCAGCGTATTGGTAGTGTACAGCTGTATATCACCTGCAGCATGCACTAGTGCACAGATACTGGGACACGCAGCGTATTGGTAGTGTACAGCTGTATATCACCTGCAGCATGCACTAGTGCACAGATACTGGGACACGCAGCGTATTGGTAGTGTACAGCTGTATATCACCTGCAGCATGCACTAGTGCACAGATACTGGGACTCGCAGCGTATTGGTAGTGTACAGTTGTATATCTAACAATAGTTTTTGTATGCTTAATAGTCAGAAAAAGGATCCCCGTATGAATCAAGAAGTAGCATTCATAACCCAATTTAACTCTCAACATAAACAGTTAGAGCAGATCATTGGGAAATATTGGCATATATTAATGAAGGATCCGTTACTGTCTGGTAATATTAGGAATCGCCCAAGATTCATTTACCGTAAAGCTAAAAACTTAAAAGATATGCTCGTAAAGAGTGCTTTGCCCATCGAAAGAATGCAAACTAGAATCACCTCAAAAGGTTTTTTTCGATGTGGCTTCTGCCCTATGTGTAAAAGCTGTAATGTAAATAGAAAAATAACAGAATACACATCAAATCAGACACAGACCACATATCCGATTAAGGATTTTATTACCTGCTGCACAAAGAATGTCATATACCTTCTAGAGCAGCGGTGGCCAACCTGTGGCTCTTGAGCCGCATGTGGCTCTTTCTTTATTCAAATGTGGCTCCCAACACTCTAAATCATGTGACCACAACTGATACAGAAACCACTACACTCCAGCCAGACACCCACAAGCAAACAGAGGACACATTAGGGACTGCTGCAATGGCACAAGTTGATGGGGGGGCTGTAGTGATACATGAGGGTGGGCTAGAGTGACACATGGCAGAGCTGGCTGGAGAGACACAGGATGGTCCTGGAAGTAGTGACACATGGGAGATCTGGCTGGAGTGACATAGGAGGGTGGTAGCAGGAGTGACACATGGGGGAGCTTGCTGGAGTGACAGGAGGGTGTTGGCTGGAGTGACGCATGGGAGAGCTAGCAGGAGTGACACAGGAGAGCTGGCTGGAGTGACATAGGAGGGTGCTAGCAGGAGTGACACAGGAGAGCTGGCTGGAGTGACATAGGAGGGTGCTAGCAGGAGTGACACATGGGGGACAGGCTGGAGTGACACATGGGGGAGCTGGCTGGAGTGACACTGCCGGGTCTTGGCAGTAGTGACACATGGGAGACCTGGCTGGAGTAACACAGCAGGGTCTTGGCAGTAGTGACACATGGGAGAGCTGGCTGGAGTGACATGGGGGAGCTGGCTGGAGTGACATAGGAGGGTGCTAGCAGGAGTGACACATGGGGGAGCTGAAGTTTATTATGTGAATCTGCCTTTTTCAATTATTTTTTGTGAATGTGGCTTTTTCAATGGATCTGGCTTTAAAAAATTTAATTTTATGTCGTTCTGACTTTTTCAATGTATTTTATACCAGGGGTGTGGTCTAGCAAGCACAAGGCCACATTCCATTTTTGCATGCACGCCATCGGCTCTTTGACGTACCTAACAAGGTTTTTTGGCTCTTTGTCACTGACTGGTTGGCCACCCCTGTTCTAGAGTGTCATTGTGGACTGCAATATGTGGGGAGAACGGGAAGAATGCTAAAAGAACGCCTATCAGAACACACTAGGAATATAAAGAAGGGGTACGAGTTGCACAGTGTATCTAACCATTTTAAAAATAAGCACAACTGCAACCTCGGAGGTCTAAAAAGTTTTATAGGCATTAAAACAGTTAAAAATAACTGGAGATCTCGGTGCACAGAGAAACTTTTAGCACAAACATAAATGAAAACTATACACCACTTGAGAACTCTAACACCAAGTGGTTTAAATTTAGAGTTCGAGATTAAATGGTTTCTGTAATGCTATATGTATTGTAGTCTGCCGCTCCTAAATTCTCCTTTTTTTTGTGTTGTCTCTGTCATCGTTCATGTTTCATCTTCGAGTCACAATCATGTGCTTTATGCGGAATAAAAAAACTGACCCACGGAAGACAAGAACTGTAACAACAATCCAGCACCGTTTGAGACAACCAGATGAAGCTCTCTGCACCCATTGACTCCTGGACGTCTGTTACAATATGATATCTCTACAATGTTGTGCCACAGTTTATATGTCGGGGGGTCTGTTTAAGTCAGAAAACGAGTATTATATACGCCAAGAGAGCATTCCCATTCGGGTCCGTTTTATCTGCACCGCCAGTCATCTGCCGGCTGCATTTATTTTCTGCATTTATCCTTCAAATTATTTTTACTTGGGTATATTAAACCCGCATCGCCGGCTATTTGCCGGTTTAATACCTGGAAACCTATCTGAGTTTAACTGTGCTTAACATACAGCGGGTCTTATTTATTATCGTATCTAGTGAGAGAATATTCTCCACGCCTCTAGCGCTCTATATGGGCACATAAACTAAACAGTGCGTTTTGGTTTTGTACTGCTTGTTTTCTGAAAACTAAACAGGTTTGCTGCAATGCATGTTTTGCTTATGAGGATCAAACACTCTGATCCTAATCATTACCAACGCTGAATGTGTTTAATTATGTTTATATATTTTTAATCTGTGTATTGAAAACATGTTGTATGATTTATGTGCAAGTTACTCCTGTTGTGGGAGTTCTTAATTGTTTAAACATATACACCTGTTAATTGTCTATGGTGAGGGATTGGTCAAAATGGATCATGTGACCTTGTGAAGCCTAAATATAACCGGGCTGATTAGAACATACATTTCACTTCTTGAGGAAGGGGAGGGTATCCCCGAAACGCGTTGAAGTTTGCTGCTAACCATCACACCAGATCACTTACTTGCTGTATTGGATGAATAAAGAAGTCGTGTGTTTTTTGGAAAAATACTGGTCTGCCTTATTCCTGCCGCCCATACTGTGAGGGATACGAAAGATACCTTGATGTGTACGCGGGATAGGACACTAATGTAAGTGTTATTCCAATAGCTAAGTCCATTGCAAGTGAAGTGTACCGTGGATGTATGGTGATAGAAAGATACCTTTACATGAAAGCGAGACAGAATAATAAAGTGAGTGTCTTTCTGATGTGTGGAAAGAGCTTGAAAGAAACTTTGGACGAAGATTGAAAAGTCTCAAGTTGTTTATAAATTTCATTATTTTTAAACTCAGCGCTAGTCTGCAACCATCTATTGCTTGTATACAGTTGTATATCACCTGCAGCATGCACTAGTGCACAGATACTGGGACACGCTGCGTATTGGTAGTGTACAGCTGTATATCACCTGCAGCATGCACTAGTGCACAGATACTGGGACACGCTGCGTATTGGTAGTGTACAGCTGTATATCACCTGCAGCATGCACTAGTGCACAGATACTGCGACACGCAGCGTATTGGTAGTGTACAGCTGTATATCACCTGCAGCATGCACTAGTGCACAGATACTGGGTCACGCTGCGTATTGGTAGTGTACAGCTGTATATCACCTGCAGCATGCACTAGTGCACAGATACTGAGATACGCTGCAAATTGGTAGTGTACAGCTGTATATCACCTGCAGCATGCACTAGTGCACAGATAGGGGGACACGCTGCGTATTGGTAGTGTACAGCTGTATATCACCTGCAGCATGCACTAGTGCACAGATACTGGGACACGCTACATATTGGTAGTGTACAGCTGTAGATCACCTGCAGCATGCACTAGTGCACGGATAGGGGGACATGCTGCGTATTGGTATTGTACAGCTGTATATCACCTGCAGCATGCACTAGTGCACGGATAGGGGCACATGCTGCGTATTGGTAGTGTACAGCTGTATATCACCTGCAGCATGCACTAGTGCACGGATAGGGGCACATGCTGCGTATTGGTAGTGTACAGCTGTATATCACCTGCAGCATGCACTAGTGCACGGATACTGGGACACGCTGCGTATTGGTAGTGTACAGCTGTATATCACATGCAGCATGCACTAGTGCACAGATACTGGGACACGCAGCGTATTGGTAGTGCACAGCTGTATATCACCTGCAGCATGCACTAGTGCACAGATAGAGGGACACGCTGCGTATTGGTATTGTACAGCTATAGATCACCTGCAGCATGCACTAGTGCACGGATACTGGTACACGCTGCGTATTGGTAGTGTACAGCTGTATATCACCTGCAGCATGCACTAGTGCACAGATACTGGGACACGCTGCATATTGGTAGTGTACAGCTGTATATCACCTGTAGCATGCACTAGTGCATAGATATTGGGACATGCTGCGTATTGGTAGTGCACAGCTGTATATCACCTGCAGCATGCACTAGTGCACAGATACTGGGTCACACTGCGTATTGGTAGTGTACAGCTGTATATCACCTGCAGCATGCACTAGTGCACAGATACTGGGACACGCTGCATATTGGTAGTGTACAGCTGTATATCACCTGTAGCATGCACTAGTGCACATATACTGGGACACGCTGAGTATTGGTAGTGTACAGCTGTATATCACCTGCAGCATGCACTAGTGCACAGATACTGGGACACGCTGCGTATTGGTAGTGTACAGCTGTATATCACCTGTAGCATACACTAGTGCATAGATACTGGGACACGCTGCATATTGGTAGTGTACAGCTGTATATCACCTGTAGCATGCACTAGTGCACAGATACTGGGACACGCAGCGTATTGGTAGTGTACAGCTGTATATCACCTGCAGCATGCACTAGTGCACAGATACTGGGACACGCTGCGTATTGGTAGTGTACAGCTGTATATCACCTGCAGCATGCACTAGTGCACAGATACTGGGACACGCTGCGTATTGGTAGTGCACAGCTGTATATCACCTGCAGCATGCACTAGTGCATAGATACTGGGACACGCTGCGTATTGGTAGTGTACAGCTGTATATCACCTGCAGCATGTACTAGTGCACAGATAGAGGGACACGCTGCGTATTGGTAGTGTACAGCTGTACATCACCTGCAGCATGCACTAGTGCACAGATACTGGGTCACGCTGCGTATTGGTAGTGTACAGCTGTATATCACCTGCAGCATGCACTAGTGCACAGATACTGGGTCACGCTGCGTATTGGTAGTGTACAGCTGTATATCACCTGCAGCATGCACTAGTGCATAGATACTGGGACACGCTGCGTATTGGTAGTGTACAGCTGTATATCACCTGCAGCATGCACTAGTGCACAGATACTGGGACACGCAGCGTATTGGTAGTGTACAGCTGTATATCACCTGCAGCATGCACTAGTGCACATATACTGGGACACGCTGTGTATTGGTAGTGTACAGCTGTATATCACCTGCAGCATGCACTAGTGCACATATACTGGGACACGCTGTGTATTGGTAGTGTACAGCTGTATATCACCTGCAGCATGCACTAGTGCACAGATACTGGGTCACGCTGCGTATTGGTAGTGTACAGCTGTATATCACCTGCAGCATGCACTAGTGCATAGATACTGGGACACGCTGCGTATTGGTAGTGTACAGCTGTATATCACCTGCAGCATGCACTAGTGCACATATACTGGGACACGCTGTGTATTGGTAGTGTACAGCTGTATATCACCTGCAGCATGCACTAGTGCACATATACTGGGACACGCTGTGTATTGGTAGTGTACAGCTGTATATCACCTGCAGCATGCACTAGTGCACAGATACTGGGTCACGCTGCGTATTGGTAGTGTACAGCTGTATATCACCTGCAGCATGCACTAGTGCATAGATACTGGGACACGCTGCGTATTGGTAGTGTACAGCTGTATATCACCTGCAGCATGCACTAGTGCACAGATACTGGGACACGCAGCGTATTGGTAGTGTACAGCTGTATATCACCTGCAGCATGCACTAGTGCACAGATACTGGGACACGCTGCGTATAGGTAGTGTACAGCTGTATATCACCTGCAGCATGCACTAGTGCACAGATAGAGGGACACGCTGCGTATTGGTAGTGTACAGCTGTATATCACCTGCAGCATGCACTAGTGCACAGATACTGGGACACGCTGTGTATTGGTAGTGTACAGCTGTATATCACCTGCAGCATGCACTAGTGCACAGATACTGGGACACGCAGCGGATTGGTAGTGTACAGCTGTATATCCCCTGCAGCATGCACTAGTGCACAGATACTGGTACATGCAGCGTATTGGTAGTGTACAGCTGTATATCACCTGCAGCTGCACTAGTGCATAGATACTGGGACACGCTGCATATTGGTAGTGCACAGCTGTATATCACCTGCAGCATGCACTAGTGCACAGATACTGGGACACGCAGCGGATTGGTAGTGTACAGCTGTATATCACCTGCAGCATGCACTAGTGCACAGATAGGGGGACACTCTGCGTATTGGTAGTGTACAGCTGTAGATCACCTGCAGCATGCACTAGTGCACAGATACTGGGACACGCTGCGTATTGGTAGTGTACAGCTGTATATCACCTGCAGCATGCACTAGTGCACAGATACTGGGACACGCTGCGTATTGGTAGTGTACAGCTGTATATCACCTGCAGCATGCACTAGTGCATAGATAGGGGGACATGCTGCGTATTAGTAGTGTACAGCTGTATATCACCTGCAGCATGCACTAGTGCACAGATAGGGGGACACGCTGCGTATTGGTAGTGTACAGCTGTATATCACCTGCAGCATGCACTAGTGCACAGATAGGGGGACACGCTGCGTATTGGTAGTGTACAGCTGTATATCACCTGCAGCATGCACTAGTGCACAGATAGGGGGACACTCTGCGTATTGGTATTGTACAGCTGTATATCACCTGCAGCATGCACTAGTGCATAGATAGGGGGACATGCTGCGTATTAGTAGTGTACAGCTGTATATCACCTGCAGCATGCACTAGTGCACAGATAGGGGGACACGCTGCGTATTGGTAGTGTACAGCTGTATATCACCTGCAGCATGCACTAGTGCACAGATAGGGGGACACTCTGCGTATTGGTATTGTACAGCTGTATATCACCTGCAGCATGCACTAGTGCATAGATAGGGGGACATGCTGCGTATTAGTAGTGTACAGCTGTATATCACCTGCAGCATGCACTAGTGCACAGATAGGGGGACACGCTGCGTATTGGTAGTGTACAGCTGTATATCACCTGCAGCATGCACTAGTGCACAGATAGGGGGACACTCTGCGTATTGGTATTGTACAGCTGTATATCACCTGCAGCATGCACTAGTGCATAGATAGGGGGACATGCTGCGTATTAGTAGTGTACAGCTGTATATCACCTGCAGCATGCACTAGTGCACAGATAGGGGGACACGCTGCGTATTGGTAGTGTACAGCTGTATATCACCTGCAGCATGCACTAGTGCACAGATACTGGGACACGCAGCGTATTGGTAGTGTACAGCTGTATATCACCTGCAGCATGCACTAGTGCACAGATAGGGGGACACGCTGCGTATTGGTAGTGTACAGCTGTATATTTAAGTATAAGGCCCATATAGACGGGTTGATGTGGGAGAGACGTGTGCTGAGCGTGCGGGGGAGACAGGGGGGCTGCTCATTTCACCCAGCGGGTGAAGTGAGCGACCCGCTAGATTGCATGCAGGCCAATCTAGCACCAGCGATAATGCTTATCGCTCCGTGAGTCCCCCCCTTTAGCCGGGGAAGAATTCCGACAGGATATAGCGTTGGGTTTCTTCATAACCTGAATTACCACGTTCATGTCTTCCTGCTGCGCCTTGTATGAATGTGGCTAGGCCTCTCCCACTATTCATGTACCAGGGGTCTTCTGATAGTCCCCCCGCTCGCTTACCAGCCCCATCCGCTCCTCCTATATCAGTCTTATTATAACATTTATTTATATAGCACCAGCATATTCAGTTGCGATGTACAGTACAATTCCCCCCAGTCCTCAGTATTTACCTGCCCCACCTACTCCTCCTGCACCAGGAGTTTATCTGATAGATCTCTCACCCTCCTCAGCCTCTTCACACCCGCTCCCCCTGTATATGGTGCCCTCTATTTGGACACTCCCCCCCCCAGTTTTTAGTACTTACCTGACTCCTGCCTGAAGTGTATCAGGACGTACCCCTGCCTGCACCCCACGTCTCGGATCTCGCACTCTCCTCCATTCGACTTTCTCTTACTCTGGAAATACAGAAGAAGTTTGTTCTTCACCACTTTCAGTCTCTCGGGCCCTTCGTCCCACTTGAGGGCCACAGGGAAACGAAAGTTGCTGTCCCCCATGGTGGGGCTGGAGTGTGAGTGAGGCCGAGACAGAGGACACTCAGGGCTGTGGTGTCTGGCAGGGGAGTGTAGGGAAATAATGGGGACTGTGTATGTTACTTCTGCAGAAGCTTTCACTTTCATTTCTCACAGAAACCTGTTTTCTGATCAGGCTCCTCCTTACACTGCATAGAGAAGGGACTTTCCGCACTGTGTACAGAGCCAAGCACACACCCAGGGCCAGAATGACAGTGACGCAGAGATCAGATAGTCGCCGCCTATAGGGGAGTGTATTTTCGCTTTGCAAGTGTGCAATTGCATGTGCAACCGAGCGGTACAAAAAAGTTTTTTGCCGTTTCTGAGTAGGTCTGAGCTTACTCAGCCGCTGCGATCACTTCAGCCTGTTCTTGTCCAGAATTGACGTCAGACACCCGCCCTGCAAACGCCTGGTCACGCCTGCGTTTTTCCAAACACTCTCAGAAAACGGTCAGTTGACACCCACAAACGCCCTCTTCCTATCAATCTCCTTGCGATCGGCTGTGCGAATGGATTCTTTGTAAAACCCATCGCTCAGCAACGATCTGCTTTGCACCCGTACGACGCGCCTGTGAATTGCGGTGCATACACATGCACAGTTCGTACTTGATCAGAGCGCAGCAAAAAAAACTAGCGTGCGATCAGGTCGGAATGACCCCCAGTAAGCAGTGCAGCTTCGGACCTAGGGCCTAATTCAGATCTGATCGTAGCAGCAAATTTGTTCGCTAATGGGCAAAACCATGTGCACTGCAGGTGGGGCAGATGTAACATGTGCAGAGAGAGTTAGAATTGGGTGTGGTGTGTTCAAATTGAAATCTAAATTGCAGTGTAAAAATAAAGCAGCCAGTATTTACCCTGAACAGAAACAATATAACCCAACCAAATATAACTCTCTCTGCACATGTTACATCTGCCCCACCTGCAGTGCACATGGTTTTGCCCATTAGCTAACAACTTTGCTGCTGCGATCAGATCTGGATTAGGCCCCTTGGCAAAGCCATGCTGATATGTGCGGGTGGAGAGATAGGGAGCATCCAGGATCATGGGGAATTATTCTGTGACCCGGTACGACCCTGGCAATTAAAGCTAGGTACACAAATGGGTGATATATTGTGGTCGCGTCAGCGGGTGTGTACCAGCGATATGTCAGTGAACAACATCGTTCAGCGGAAATAAGCAGCGCACAGGCTGGCATAGGAAAATGGGGGAAGCCAGCCGAGGTTTGCAGATTCACCCTCAGTGAATGTCCGCACATCCGGCTCCAGCTTTGGACGGTTGGGCCAGTGGACTGCGTGCCAGGCAAGTGTGACATGTACCACATGGGCGGGTTCCTTAGCGAGCGTAGCTGTGGCACCTACCGGCTAGGCATGGCACGCCCCAGCAAATAATCAAGCTTTGCCCATTGCTTATTGTGGTGCCCTGCAACAAATTCTAATGCAGTTCAACAAATCCTATCCCTAAGCTTTGCCTCCGAGTCTACTTCACGGGTTATCACTAGAGATGAGCTGGTTCGGTTCCTCGAGATCCGAACCCCCCCGAACTTCACCTATTTTACACGGGTCTGAGGCAGCCTCGGATCTTCCCGCCTTGCTCGGTTAACCCGAACGAGGCCGAACGTCATCATCCCGCTGTCGGATTCTCGCAGGATTCGTATTCTATATAAAGAACCGCGCGTCGCCGCCATTTTCACTCGTGCATTGGAGATGATAGCGAGAGGACGTGGCTACGTTCTCTGCCTGAAAAGCTCCATATCTGTGCTCAGTGTGCTGCAAATATCTGCGCTCAGTGTGCTGCAAATATCTACATTATCTGCCTGAAAAGCTCCATATTTGTACTCAATGTGCTGTAAATATCTGTGCTCAGTGTGCTGCATTGTGGGTACCACCAGTATATAATTATACTAGTACAGTACAGTAGGCCATTGCTGTATCTTACAGAGCAAAAGGATAATATTGACTTGCGCCTCAAAGACTGCACTCGGGTCACCACTCCTAAGGAGCACCACTCCCCACACAATGCACAACCAGAAAAAGTGGAACAGCTCCCAAGCGCTGCTTTATATGTATACACTGGTAACTTCTCTTAGAACTTCACAGACAAATCCTCAAGAGGAAAAGAGAAAAAAATAACATATTCATGCAATGTAAATGTCCGTATGTGTGTTATTCACTCGTATAGATGATCCTCAACTGACCTCTGGGCAATGCCCTATGTTCGCATCAAGGTTTCTTTATCTTTCCAAATTTCATACAATCACTTCTTAACTTATTGGTATATGGCTCACCTTTGGTAAATACCCTATGTGCATCAAAAGGTTTCTTTCTGGTACCCCATTCGTCTGGATCAGGCTGGGCGATACCGGGCTCTTATACCATCATGATATATGGAGTATATCAGAACCACAAGTCCATGCAATGTCAGGTATAAACCAATATATTTGTAAAAATATATAAAAAATATATATGTACATTCACTGTATCATAGGTCACCAAACGTACACAGTATTCCCCACCGGCAAGATCTATATCACCGCACACTCCTCTGATGGAAAAAAGGAGGGAAGAAAAAGGGGAATAATACGTGGGTAAAAAAAAGATGTAACCAAAAAATTGGTCTTTACCAATTCCTCACGATAGGTGACGCGGTGAACCTATGAAGAGTGTCGCAATTCCACCGACGCGTTTCGGAAACACTGTTCCTTCATCAAGGTGTGGGGTGATAATGGACCCTGCCGGTCATTTTATCCTCCCTAACATGGTCACATGTCTTTAATTAACCAACCAAAATTCATATATTCTAAATAAGCCATATACACATAAATCACATATAAAAATGCACTATTGTTCTATACAGAAATTCATATATATACATATTAGCACATATAAAGTTCATATATCTTAAGACAATTTCCTTAAAACAGTATTTTTCATAAATTGGGTATAATCTAAAATATGTAGTAGATCAATAAATCCTAATCTTACTTGATAATCAGTGCATAAACCAGCCCAATCCCTATAATTAAAAGCCACATTTTTCATTCCACCAAAGACCCATGATGCAACATAATCATTCCCATAATGCAATATAGAATTTGGAGTCCTGAACTATGTTCGGTTACCATGGTAACCGCACGTGTTTTGCATCCAGTAACCTTCCTTAATAAGCACGGCACCATGGACTCTTGATCTTCTTGAATTATGTACTGTTATATCACACATTATTTCCGGACTGCACGGGAGACATAGTGAGTGTTCTCTTGATCCCCCCGTGTAACTTTAAACGCCGATCCAGACACTCCGGCCGGGCAGGAAGTAGCGATGACGTACTTCCGGTCTGTGAGACGCAAACTCACAGGATAGTTCCGGGGGTCGTGGAACGCATCCCTCCTCGTTTCTTTTTCATCATCTATCCCATATGGTGCTAAGACGTAGTGCACCCACTTAGATTTAAGACCCATTGGTATCATTCCAAGAAGAGAAAAAAACAGTATCATAATCTTTAAAAAACACTTATATATTATCACATATGCGGATAATGATCAACTAGTTCAATTTTGCATTCAGTCAAATACATACTTTAATGAATAAGCCCTTCTTAAAGGGGACACAAAGTATCTTAGATTGTTTCTATTAATAATATATCTATGGAACTATAGGAACCATTTGGTCTCAAATTCAACATTAAGGCCTCTTGGTACAAGTGTTTGTAACTCATAAATTTTTCTCATCTCTGCTTGAGCTAATTTAACTTCACCATTATTTCTCCGCCAATCCGACTTTATGTGCATAATACCACAAAAATTATTCAAATGTTTGATATTACATTCATGTTTTAATTTGAAATACAATTGTGTATATCTACTGGAATGTATATGTGGCGCACAATATGTGGGACGGACCACACGTCCATTAAAAATACGGATGGCAGAACATGTGCGGAACATTAGAAAAGGGCTTGAAAGCCATAATGTTTCAGCCCATTTCAAATTAAAACATGAATGTAATATCAAACATTTGAATAATTTTTGTGGTATTATGCACATAAAGTCGGATTGGCGGAGAAATAATGGTGAAGTTAAATTAGCTCAAGCAGAGATGAGAAAAATGTATGAGTTACAAACACTTGTACCAAGAGGCCTTAATGTTGAATTTGAGACCAAATGGTTCCTATAGTTCCATAGATATATTATTAATAGAAACAATCTAAGATACTTTGTGTCCCCTTTAAGAAGGGCTTATTCATTAAAGTATGTATTTGACTGAATGCAAAATTGAACTAGTTGATCATTATCCGCATATGTGATAATATATAAGTGTTTTTTAAAGATTATGATACTATTTTTTTCTCTTCTTGGAATGATACCAATGGGTCTTAAATCTAAGTGGGTGCACTACGTCTTAGCACCATATGGGATAGATGATGACAAAGAAACGAGGAGGGATGCGTTCCACGACCCCCGGAACTATCCTGTGAGTTTGCGTCTCACAGACCGGAAGTACGTCATCGCTACTTCCTGCCCGGCCGGAGTGTCTGGATCGGCGTTTAAAGTTACGACGGGGGGATCAAGAGAACACTCACTATGTCTCCCGTGCAGTCCGGAAATAATGTGTGATATAACAGTACATAATTCAAGAAGATCAAGAGTCCATGGTGCCGTGCTTATTAAGGAAGGTTACTGGATGCAAAACACGTGCGGTTACCATGGTAACCGAACATAGTTCAGGACTCCAAATTCTATATTGCATTATGGGAATGATTATGTTGCATCATGGGTCTTTGGTGGAATGAAAAATGTGGCTTTTAATTATAGGGATTGGGCTGGTTTATGCACTGATTATCAAGTAAGATTAGGATTTATTGATCTACTACATATTTTAGATTATACCCAATTTATGAAAAATACTGTTTTAAGGAAATTGTCTTAAGATATATGAACTTTATATGTGCTAATATGTATATATATGAATTTCTGTATAGAACAATAGTGCATTTTTATATGTGATTTATGTGTATATGGCTTATTTAGAATATATGAATTTTGGTTGGTTAATTAAAGACATGTGACCATGTTAGGGAGGATAAAATGACCGGCAGGGTCCATTATCACCCCACACCTTGATGAAGGAACAGTGTTTCCGAAACGCGTCGGTGGAATTGCGACACTCTTCATAGGTTCACCGCGTCACCTATCGTGAGGAATTGGTAAAGACCAATTTTTTGGTTACATCTTTTTTTACCCACGTATTATTCCCCTTTTTCTTCCCTCCTTTTTTCCATCAGAGGAGTGTGCGGTGATATAGATCTTGCCGGTGGGGAATACTGTGTACGTTTGGTGACCTATGATACAGTGAATGTACATATATATTTTTATATATTTTTACAAATAAATCGGTTTATACCTGACATTGCATGGATTTTTGGTTCTGACTTACTCCATATATCATGATGGTATAAGAGCCCAGCATCGCCCAGCCTTATCCAGACGAATGGGGTACCAGAAAGAAACCTTTTGATGCACATAGGGTATTTACCAAAGGTGAGCCATATACCAATAAGTTAAGAAGTGATTGTATGAAATTTGGAAAGATAAAGAAACCTTGATGCGAACATAGGGCATTGCCCAGAGGTCAGTTGAGGATCATCTATACGAGTGAATAACACACATACGGACATTTACATTGCATGAATATGTTCTTTTTTCTCTTTTCC